>NW_011364855.1:127280-148318 GCF_000735185.1 Notothenia coriiceps
ATACATGTCAGATAAATGATTTGATACATGTCAGATAAATGATTTGATACATGTCCGATAAATGATTTGATTCATGTCAGATAAATGATTTGATACATGTCAGATAAATGATTTGATTCATGTCAGATAAATGACTTAAGTATAAATAAATGTGTATTTTTAAATACAGGCATAGATAAATAATTACATGACTGAATATAATAATAAATACATTCTAAATACTTAAATAACCAACTTAAATGCACCAATAAAATAATGAATACATGTTGAAGTTAATATGGAAATAAATGCATAAATAAATAATTAAAGCAGATATAAATCATATATTTTAAATGTATTTTTTAATTTCTATTGTTTTGCTGTTAATTTGATTGTGTTTATTTATTTAGGAATTTATTAACACTTGTCTGTATTTATGCAATTAACCATTTCTATATTAGATTTTAAATTTAGATTTTTGCCTATTTATTAATTCCTTGTTTTGTATATCTTAATACTTGTAGTTTTTCGTGCTCCATGTTATTATAGATGTGACGTTTATTAGCTAAATGAAAGTAACAATCCTTTTTTCATAAAACGTTTTTCAGCACCCTGACAGAAACTCTGAGGACGATGGATCTCTCCGTTCTTCAGCCCTTTTTGCCCGGACAGCCCAAGAACTTTGCACATTTCCTCGATAAAGCCCTCGGTGTTCAGTGAAACTCTAAATCTACTGGACTGCTTGTTGTCTGTAACATAATGATACTTTTTTTATATGGAGGAAATTGTTGTAGATTGCGTTCTTTTAATTTGATTGTACAGCAAACTGCTGAACATTTGAGTGCTTGTTTTTAACATTTTGAATATTAAATAATAATATATTAACATATATTTTTCTGTCTGTGAAATCTCAGTGTTACATAATTTCATTATTACATCAAAATAATAATAATAATAATAATAGATTACATTTGTATAGCGCCTTTCAAGGGACCCAAGGCCGCTTTACATGGTGAACAAACAAACAAACAAAAGGGGCAAATAATAAAGTTAACCCTTAGATGCACGAATGACTGGACCCTACACTTTTCCATAAGTGGGTCAAAAAGGACCGTATTAGAATAATACCCATAGGATGCCATAGGAAATGCATGCGGGTCATTTTTGACCCACTTACGGAAGCTTGGGGTAGTAATACAAAAACTACAATTTCTTAAAATGTATAACATTTCAATTTAAAATGTGAATGGCATGATATCCGAAACATGTTTTTTGAGGAATGGCTGGAATATGAAATGATAAAAAAATGTAATTACAAAGATATTTCAAGAAAACCACCTCACCGGATCAAAAAATACCCACTTATATTTCATTTATGGTGTCTATTATAGAAAATAACTCCTTAATTTTCACGTGTGAATGCACCACCGACCATAAATCATAGTGGTGCATTCGTACATAAAATTAAAGAAGAAAAATTTATATCATAAATGAAAAAATACGGAATTTACCAAGGTTATTATGAAAGGAAATCTGAATAATCTAACCAGCACTGAACAAGGCTCTCTGTACATGATTTGATATCACTTTCTTCTAACTTCCCCTTATTCCAAAGGCAGACACAAATCCAATTATCTGCTTTATAATGACACGAAAATGTATTTGATGCAACACACAGAAAATTAAGTTGTTCCAATGTTTACCACAAGGGTGAGATAATGTTGACCTGCCAATGTTGGTTATCATTTCAGCACTTACCCAACCTGGCAAGATGCATACATTTAGTGGGTTAAAGCTCTAGGCTGTTTTTGATATGGTACCATGTGGTTAATATTTTAAAGGTCCCCTATTATACTGTTTTTCATCAATATATTATAGGTCTCAGATATATACAAAATATGTCTCTGAAGTGTTTGGCTCCAAATACCAAACAGATCATTGCAGCATCCCATAATCCCCTCTGTTTCAGGCCTGTTTCAAAAGTGCTGATTGTCTTAGGGCTTTCACACCAACGCGATTCCCGTTCTAGCTCCGTGCTAGAGCTTCTCTGGTTCGGAACCGGTTTTTCTTTTCAGCCCCCGTTTTGTTCACACCGCCCAGAGCCCGACTGGTGCTGCCGCTGCTGTGTCATGACGTCACCGTTTACGTCGCTGATTTTCTCCTCAACGGCGTTACGGTGCTCACTACAACAACAACAACAACAACAATGGGGGACTGCGTCGGGTCGATGATCGTGTTGCTTTTAATCATACGAAGCCAGATTAAATTAAATAACGACTTCTCCAAGCTTGTACTTTTCTCCCGAGTGCCGTGGTTCATTGTTTATGAATGTGTTTCAGCGGCATTTACCGACCGCTGCAGTGCTGCTCTTCCATGGGAGTTTATTCTCCCGTTAGCTCCGGGTTAGCTCACACGGCAGCGGCCTCTCTAAAGTATTCACTGTCTGACTGTCACATAAGCAGCTGATACATATCCCCAATTCCCCATAAGTGAATGTGTGTCAGTCTGAATTGACGCTGTTTGGCATCACAACGCTGTTATTAAAGTTTCTCTGGTATAAAATGGGTGATGTTAGCATAGCAACCAAAGCTAAACTGACTACTTGTTGTTGCTATCATATTGTGGCATAAGCCGTTTTCTACAGGCACATTCTACCGGCGTATTGTTCATTATGATTCTACTTGTGATAGTCGGACATGACAACCTGTTCAGCCCATGTATTGATTCCAACCGATAGCTGCTATAATACAAAACAAAACGTCTGCCTGCTTTCCACAATGATCAATAACAGTGAACGGATGGTCAAAGTAAGGTACAAATAAACAGAATCACACGAAGCCTGGTTAGTGTTGCCTGACTTTATAAAGTGTGTTGTTTTTTTTATAAGTGTGGTTACGTTCTAGTCACTTTTCTCGGAGCTACTGCTTGTTACAACTTTTATTTTTCCGTACTCGCCAATAACGTTATGACATCATAAAGTGGCCAAAATCTGATCAGCTCATTTTCAGACTGGTTTTTATATAAATGGATCAGGACAAAAAGTGATTGAATCTTTTTTCCTGAAAGTTTCAGAATCTCTTTCCACAGAGGGGACACATGTTTATGTGTAAAGGACATGAACGAGTGGATTTTGCATAATAGGTGACCTTTAAGTATAACCCCTCTTTATACGCCATGACCTCCTTTTCTTCTAAGTCTACCTGCTTCATGTATAACTGTATGAGAGGCTTTAAATCCTCTGTATGTTACTGAACAATCCAGAGACAGATATTTTTTCAGTCTTGTTCACCATGAGTCGCTATTTAAAAGGCACATTGTAGAATATCAGGAAACCGGTGTTGATGTTGGCCTGACAACGCTGACTCTTAGACAACGCTGACTGAGTTACGGTTTCTTCAGCAGGAGAGGTTTGGTTAAACAGGAAGTGATGGGTGAACAGCAGCACGTAGCTTATTTTAGCTCTTCAATATCTAAACAGTGTTTAGAGTCAGGGCAGGCAACATTTGTCCTCTTTTTAACACAGAGGTCCAACGTTTCTGTTTTCTATTATAATTCACCAACTAAATGTGTTACTAAAACCTGTTATGGTGCTGAACAATTGAACAGTGTGATGGCATATACATTTAGTTGTATTGGTTGTTTTGTATAATGTTAATTTCCCAAATTCCCTGAGGGGTAGATGGCATTTCTGGCAGCTTGATGAACAATATCCTCTTACTGAAGAAACCAGAACTGTGCCTACATATTTCTTAGGAAAGTCCCTTCTACTTTTGTCTTGAACGATTTCTGAAGAAATGACTGATTGCAGTGAAGTGAAGCACAACAACTGTCTGATGCTGTGGTAACAGCTGATCAACCACATCAGCTTGAAAAAGGAAATGGTAAGTTATACTAACAAACAACAGAAAACAAGTTTAACGCTCAGTGGATCCAGGGCACTCAGACATACCATCTCTGAAATGTAGCGTTATCATTTGTTCACCACCCTTGTCAGGTGCTAAGTGGTTTATTGCTTCCAGTCAAATTGAAATTAAAGGAGGATTAATAATTCATTCTAATTTGCTTCATTTCTAGGAATTTTCTGGAATTCACAGCCAGTTCCCCAGAGAAGTATTAACCCTGATCCCAGAAAGATCTTCAGTCAATATCTTCATTATACATTGTAGAGTAGGAACTATTTGTCAATCTAAAATTAATCTGCCACTTTTCTATAGAAAGAGATACGATGCTTTCTTCCATTTAATTGATCCTTTAATAAAATGTCTCCCAGGACCTGTTATTACACAGAAAACATTGAGTTGGAGCCTCAATTTTCTTCCTGTTTTAGAAGTTAGTAAAAAAGTATTTATAATTGTTTATCGTTTAAGTCTTGAAATGGCAAACAATCCCTTATTCCAGCTTGTCATTTGTGAAGATTTCCTTGTTTTCTTTGTTAAGATAACGTAGAGAACATTCAGTATTTTGGTTCTGGACTGTGGGTTGGCCGAAAATATATAATTGAAGACGTCACCTTTGCTTTGAGGTCACTTTAGATAATGAAAACAGTCCTTAGATTCATCTAGGAGTAGGCTTAACCTCTGGATACCCCCTTATTATTGCAGATATTTTCTAGGACAAGTCCCAACCTTTTTTTGATGTTTCTCCTGAATCAATTTAAACTGTAGCTAACCGGTTTGGACTGGTTCTGCCTAGCGCTACAGTAGATTCACATGATGTTTGTGCAGACTGCTATTTAATCTAATATGGAAAGTTTATAGTCTCGTGTCACTTGTTTACCGCACCAGAGCTCTCCTCTGCTTTATTTTTACTCAGATGTTAACTATTTTATATTTTCAACACTCATAGCTGATTTTAGACATTAGATCTGTATTTATAGCAAAAGTGTTTTTGTTGTAAGTGGATATTACACTGCAAATATGGAGGTTCATTTGCAAATACTATCATTTTCCATTTTAACTGACCAACCAGAAATGTTTTGATTTCCACTTTCATAAAACAGAAGTTTCCATAGAATCATGTAACCATTTTGAAAAGGAAAAAAAATCTAAATTATTACATTTTGACATGATTGACATGGTGATTGCTGGAATAATTGATGTCACGCTTACCACATGACCCTATCTTAAGCCAGGAGCTGGTAAGACAGTACAAAAACACAGCAACCAAATGATATGAATGTCCTGATTCTCAGTCACAAAAACAACCTGATTTAATTCAATTCAATAACAATATGCCTGATATAGAACAAAGGTCCCTTTCAGTAAGAGGCGAGGACTCAATAAATCCCTGCACAAAGTTACATCTCTTTGTAGTCGTTGTTGCTTCTCTTTGTAGTACTATTTTGGTTACTTTGTGTTTTTTTCTGGTCATGTTGTGTCCCTTATGGTAATTCGGCATCTATATGAGGACAATAGTATCTCTCTAAGATCAGATCTTCAGTGCAAGTCAGGTTTCCACCAAACCGGGTGTCTTTGTCTATATGTATTATCATGTTGAAACTGATAAGTCCCTTCCACAAACTGATGAATAATCATTGTGTGCTGTTGCAATAAACGAGAACTCACCTGAAGGTCACTTCCCTTCTCAATTAGCTACTCAGTCCCTGAAAGCAGTTTAATAATGATAGACGTCAATGTTAGACAAATGTAGTGGAGTTAAAAATACTCCCCTCTGAAATGCAGTGCATTAGAGTTATAAAGTGGCATGTGACTGAAATACTAAAGTAAAGTACAAGAACCTATAATCTGTATAAAAGTATGCATAGCCCTTTACAGTACTGAAATGTATCCTGCTTATTGACACACCACCACTGGAGATAGGCTCCTGGCGACCAGGGGGCTCATTTATAAAGGGATATACGCTCAAAAAATGGCGTAAGGCAGTTTCTACGCAATGTTTGCGATTTATAAAATACTAACTTGACGGGAAAACGTGCGGTCCTCCACGCAAACTCTAACCCATGCGTACGCACTAAGCACAAAAACGGGAGAGACGAGAAACTGCGACACCGTTGGCAGAAGGAAGAATGGAGAGAAATATGTGGACATAATACCATAAATAAAATGTTACCTCTCATTTATCATATATGAAGAATTCATTTTCAAACATTGATTAAAACCAATCTTAAAATGATGTAACAAACGCCTGTTTGAGACTCCTCAGTGCACACAAAAACACAACTGGGATAAATAAATAAATAAATAAATACGGATATGTTATTTAAAACCACCTCGAATATGTTGTGTTAATGTTATGAAATGTTTTCTCATAAATGATGCGGTAAGCAGGAGGACAGAATTACGTCTAAACTGACGCCGTTTTGCATCTCTATAGGTTGTAGATACGAGCATGGTTTTATGTTTAATACATGTTTAATCATGTTTTATGCCGTTTGCCAAGACTTGATAAGTCGCTCGTAAAACACAGGAAGTATGGAAACTAATAGCACCATATGTGGTAAATTGTACAGCTAATACAACACATTAGTTGTATTTCCTTTAACTGGTGGATATAGAGTTGCTGCGGGGGGGCCATGCTGAAAAAACCAGCATGGACCAGCATGGTGTTGATCAGCATGGACCAGCCTATATTGTGTTTTGGTCACCAGCATGGTCCACCAGCATGGACCAGCATGGACCAGCATGATCCACCAGCATGGAACAGCATGATCCACCAGCATGGACCAGCATGGACCAGCATGGACCAGCATGGACCAGCATGGACCAGCATGGACCAGCATGGAGGACCAGCATGGAGGACCAGCATGGAGGACCAGCATGGAGGACCAGCTGGTCCATGCTGGTCCATGCTGGTGGATCATACTTGGGACCAGCATAGTATGCTGGTTTGCTGACCAGCAAACCAGCATACTATGCTGGTCCCAAGTATGATCCACCAGCATGGACCAGCATGGACCAGCTGGTCCTCCATGCTGGTCCTCCATGCTGGTCCTCCANAGATGAGCTGCTAGATTGGTGCTGCTGTAATGGAATATGTAATGTAAAGGAGAATTAAGAAACATACCATGTGGTTCAGCTGGAGTTCCTCTGCCTCCTGGATCCCTGCCTCTGTCCCTCTTCCTGAACACTTCATCTTTATTCTCACATACATTTCTTTTTTTTTTTTTCTCCCCTTCACTAATGTCTTCATCTCCTCCTCTTCCTTCCTGCTCTGACCCTCCTGGGTCTTCTCATCTCCTCCTCTTCCTCCTGCTTCGGGAACCCTCCTGGTCTCTTCATCTCTCTTTTCCTTTTCCTTCTTTCTGTTTCGTTCCTGATCTCTTCTCAGAATATGTCTTTTTGTTCTTGTTGAATCACTCAGCTACTCTAGCCTGCAAGAGTCTACTTGGTGAAAAGCACTGGTACAAATTCTTGTATATAACTTTTACACCGTTAGGGCCATGTATCTGATAAGCAGCGCATAGCCTATAATAAATATAAAAATCAAGAAAGTATTGATCAAAAGCGCACAGGGCAGCTGTGTGTTGAGATCCAGTTGAACGGTAAAGGATGTATTCCTTGGTTTTCATTTAATTCAGCCTCAATTGCATGCATGTGAGTGTAATTTACGTGGATTTTAATAGTACCGCATAGTTTTAGCAAATAAAGTAATCAATCTCCCCAGCTGGCGCTGTCTGCGTAGTATTTTGTAACGTAACGTCCAAACAACGACCTTCTGTTAAACGCTATCGATTCAAAACTGCAGCGTTTTATAAAAAAAATATGTCAAATGTCAATCTCTGATCTTTAGTAAAAACAAAACACTAGTGGGAAGGGGAAAATGCTCCCAGGGGAATGTGATCCACCTTCAGGTGCTTGGACGGGCTCGCTCCCTCTCTGCAGCGGTGTGAGCGGCGGTCTGTGTGAAAGCCGCTCCGCAGTTTAATGCAGGGCCGTAGCTGCGTTTTTAACAGGTATTTAAAATGATTGTGTTTTTAATTAAAGCACTGCTTGTTTCGTTGCTTGAGAAGCTTGTGGACATAGTGTAGGTTTTTGTTTCTACAAGTACAGTTTTAGGGACACAAAAAGTTAGGGGGGAAGCTGGGGGGGCAAGGCTCTACAGTGGGGGGGGGGCAGCTGATAAATCACTATTTAAATTAAGGATTTGTATGAGGATTTTTTTTAAATGTACTTCTAGAGTAGTGACGTCACAAACAAAACAACATACACATAATGCTTAAATAAAACACCTCTATGGAGGCTTCAAATGTAGCAAAGATAGTCGGTAAAGCTGTGTTAAAGGGGCTCTTACCCGCTCTGAAGGTTTGAGCGGAGCCAGACTGAGCGGACACACTGGAGTTTTGGTGGCGTCTGGAAAGCAGGCCACAGCCTTGATGTAGAGCTTCAGATCGCGCTCCAGCAACTGGTTCACTTCTCCATAATCATAATCATCGTACCTGTAACCACAAACAAACATTCATTTAATCTACTAAACACAACAGGAAGCAGGGCTTTAGTTCGAGTCTCAAAGGGTGTTTGTGTCTCACCGTATTCCTAACACGCAGTGGATGTAGTTCCAGATGGCCCTCTTCAGGTCGGGGCTGTGCATCGAGGGGAGGGTCGTCACGCTCCTGAATCTGTCGTCCAAGAGATGGCCGATGTCCGAGTACAACCTGTTGACTAAGGAGAAGCCGTGGTCCTCCCATGAATAGTCCTGCAGAGAAAACAACACATCAAGTCAGCAAGGTGGCGATGTTAGCTAAAGATCATCAAATATTAAAGTGCGGCAGTGGTTCCCAACCCTCGTCCTTTTGTAAGCAGTTCAAATAAGACGGTTGTTTTTATTTGAATAATTTAAGAAGCCTTAAAGAGCTGAGATGTGATTTAACAAAGACGGAACAAATCCCAAAGGTAAAAGGAAAAAACAACATCATTTTGTAAAGCCACTTTTTCTCTGCTTCTCCAATCTTCTAAATCATTTTATGATTTTGTTCCTAAAGAACCATAAAGTATGGCATCAGGATCTCAATGGGGTCTGAGGGACGAAGTCATGTGTAAAAGAAATGGAAGGTATTTTCTGACGCCGTGGGATAACGAGCCCTAACACCCACCGTGACCGACCCTCACCTGAACTCTAAATACTTGAAAGTGGTCCTCCTCTCTGCGAGCAAACTCCTGGTAGCATAAGTCGGGGTCTGTGATGAAACGTGTGGGGTCTGCAAAGCATATCATCTCCTCCTCTTCTTCCATATCTAAAAAAAGAGACGATGAAAGCAACAGCGATGGAGGGGAGGCAGAGGGAGTGCGTCAATAAATGTAAATTGCTCGAGTTTCACACCATGTGACTTCAAATGTAGCGCTCGAGATAACCATCAGAAGTGAGGGGGAACACCTGAGCGGGGTTTTCTTGCCTGTGTGTTTCTGTTGGTTACCTGTTTGCTGGAGTGCTTGTGTCTGCAGCAGCCGCTCTTCTCTCTTCTCTCGCTCCTCCTGAGACTTCTGAATCTTCTCCTTCAGACACACCATGTCACAGCTGGAGTCCAGAGACTATCCACACAAACACAGATAAGGTTTAATAAACCTTTCAGGAAGGAACAGACAACAGGCTGAACAATGAACAACCCAATCTTACATTATAGATTCAGATGCATCTGTCATTTACACAAAGAGCTCTGTGATGCTGTATCAGATGAAAATGATCACCCTACTATACACTTTTGTAATTATAAAAGTATATTTTATTCATTGCAAGTGGAATATTTGTGTGAAACAGTTTACTTTGTTCTGCAATTATCAGTGATTTTCATTTTAAGAGCATACAGGTCTGATTTGTTACCCGTCTTCGAGTTATGTGTTCGGAGGGAGTGGCGAGCGTCTGAGGCACGTTGGCGTTGCCGTTGGCAGCATCGATGGGGCAGAAGGTGGGCGGGGTGCCGTTAGGAGACTTGGAGAGAGAGGCAGGGTCTGAGTCTGTGTCACATCCAAACACAAAGCTGCAGAGGGAGTGGCAGTGAGCGAGGATCACCACGGCCTGCACCAGCTCCGCCAGAGACCAGCACTGCTCGCCCGCCTTCAGCAGCGCCTGACAGACAGAGCTCAGGGTCAGACACGGCCCTTTATACTCGTTAGTGTGCATGTGAGCAGGGTGATTAGTATAAACAGAAACTGAAATGAGCGGAGAAAATATCTTAACTCAATGAAAATATATAGCCTGGCTATTTTAAAAAAAATGAGAATGAACATACATTTATTTTAGTTTAAGTTTTCTATTAAATATCAATTCCTAAAAAAGAAGACGGCAATTGATCAGACGTGACACTCCAGCAGAGGGCACTGTGCTTCACAATTAAAACCTGCTGTTTTTCACCCAGTCTGGATTTTTAGAATTTGATAACAAGAAAATGATTTCAAGAAGTGTAATAAACAAACTGCTGTCAAACGTATATAAAGACTAAAACTAGCAAACGCATACAGAAAACTTGAATTCATAGGTTTATAACCTTGACCCTGAGAGCTCACTTCTGTATTGTGTATTCTGTAAGTTGTAATGGGGAATCATTTGATACTTTCTTGTTACGCTTTATTTAAAAAATGATTGTCTGCGTTTTGCTGTGCTGTACCTGGATGTGTGAGCAGGCAGTGAGCCAGGGTTGGTGGGCCAGCACTTTGTTGATGTGGTCAAGCAGACGAAGGCGAGGGGGGGCTGCCTCCAAACCCTGCAGCCACACAGGGTCCCCGCCCACCCTCAGGAACTGGGCTGAGTGCAGGTACACCAGGTAGTTGCAGTGATGTCGTGCTGCAGCCTGAAGGGCAAGGCAAGAAAAAGTTCAGACATTTTTCAAACAAGGTGTTATTCTTTCATTTTGAATAATACTTCTATGATCCCTGCTGGAGAACAGCTTCCAAATCGACTATCGGTTTGTTCACAGTATGGCGAGATCCTGGGTTTGTATCAACGAGATGAGAAAGGCCACTGACCATGATGGCGATGTAATGGCGGTACGGCAGCGGCAGGGGCCCGTCCATGTGCAGGATGTAGTGCTGTGTGCGCAGGAAGCTCTCCAAGTACTGCGGGTGAGAGGCCATCTGCTGCGACACGGCGTCCACGCTGCCCCTGCTGACCAGAGCCTTCATGAACAGCAGCGACACGCGCTCCTTCTCTCCGTTCACCATCACCTACAGAGAGCAGGCAGAGAGGAGATGGTTTCTGACGGGAGAAGCACAATCTTTGTTCCCGTTTGTTGTTGCAGTAAAATCGGGGGATGATTTATAGCTGTGATCATGTGTTTGATGCTGAGGCAGAAGTCATTGGACCTGAAACGAGGTACATTTATTGATTTATCTAGCAACAGAAAATGAACTGGCATACATTGTAATAATTGCTTAAATCAGTATATCAGCAAAAATCCCCCAAATAAACGGATTCCAGTTGATCGGATATGGGAATTTTAAGTAATAAAACTAGATTAATTGATAGAGAACGAAAACCTTATATGCAGCCATAAATGTCAGATAAATGTTTTCTTTGATTTTGTGTACTACTGCTTACATATAAATGGTGATAAGACGTAATAAAACAGTAACACAGGGCAGACTGTCCTTTCGGTGATTTATTAGAACTTATTTTATAGCCAAGAAAAGTTGGCTCAAGATAAAGTGCAGCTTCAGCGTCCACACCGTGTGACGACGGGCACCGACTGTGCTTTGGACTGGAGTCATGTTCCACACCTTAAATCAGCTCATGAGTGTTGAAGGAATAGCGGGCGCGATGCTGGGATACCAGCGCCGGTGGCAAGGCACTGCATTCCTTACATTATTCTTTCTGCAACTAAAACAAGCAAACAAAGTGCTCAGCCGCCAGCTCCACAGGCACCGAGACGCCACCTTGCGTTGGCAGCAGCAGGATCTGAAGCCTCACAAACATTATCATTACTACATGTAGCTGAGCCATATGGGTCTCCACATCTGTTAATTAAAAGTGGATGCAGTAGACAAACTCAATAGATGGACTGATACAACGACGAAACCAGGAAAACATTACACCCAGGGGAAAGGGGGATTTAATGCTGGGTGGAACCGCAGAAGAAGAATCTAATGTGAAATGTGGGCTTATGAGGCCTTGAAGAGGGAAGGTCCGCAGTAGCAAAGAAGTGGATGAGGCCAAACACACAAACATAGGTGGGATTGGGCCGAGGAGCCCGAGGCCAAGAGAAACAGACGCATGAGGAGAGGGAAGCTGTCCTGCCCTCATAGGCACAGCCATTTATTTCCTCCCTCGCCATCATACAATGGCCTCTAGGAAAAGGTGTTTAGAAGCTCAGCCTTGGGCGACGACTCAGTTCGCCTGAATGTGAAACCTGAGAGCACAGCGCTGATCAAAACCAAATGCTTCACTGCAGTTGGAATTGTACGAATGTTGGCAAGGACTTGTCACAGCACAAACTGCTGTCTAGGATTAATCCTTTCCCCGACAGCTCAGTTCATGTCACGGATAGTCAGAAACAATGTCCACGAGCGGACCATTTTACTTAACTTGAGCCAAGCACGGCTCTTTGGTATTCACCACCATGTTTATCTGGCTAGTGGCTTCATGTGGTATTTCACTTCTCTCTACAGTGGACGAGGGTTTGATCCTGCACAAGACTCCACCTCTTGACCTATTTACGCTCAGACCTAGAAACAAACATTAAATAAATCTAATGATGATTTGAGCCTCATCTCATAGCTTATATAAAATGGAGGAAAGTCAAGAGGAGGATTAAAAGGCAGCGAATGAACTGCAATAAATAAAACCTCCTTATAGTCGGACCCTGACCTACTCTGGTCTGTCAGCAGACATGAGGACAGGCTGGAGGGCAGAGCACACAGGTGCCTGCCAATCAAAGGCCTCCTGACAAGAGCACATTCACACAAGTATCTCTCTGCAAACACAAGAGCTGCCGATTAGTATTCTGGGCTGCAGAATCTACGTTACTGCTTCATCAAGCACCAACCGGCTTGGTCACTTAAAGGAAAAGGCCTTACAGAGGTCGCTGCTTTGAGGTCGACTTGTCAAGGACTTCTCATGCAGGGAGACCACTAATTCTGTCCAGTGTGTCACTATAGAATAAGCTACGATCGCAACACAAACAGATTATGACTGATCCATGTGAAACTGTTCAATCACCGTCTCTGTTTAATTTGTAATAATAAAACCACACACTCCTTAATCAGAGGTTTAAGAAATGGTGGTTCTGTAGTCAATGTATTAACCTGAATGATGTTATGTTAATGGAAGTATCAATATTTGAGTTAAAGATTAAACAGTTATTTTCCAGTTATTAATTAATTCAAGTTACTGAAGAATGGAGGCCAAGATGTACACAATGCACACAGTATTTAGATGAAAAATCTGCTACTACTTGTGTAACTGCCAGTATGTGATGGCAAGCTGACACTTGCGCCACTATAACAGTCAGCTGATGTATAGCTGTTGAATGAACATCACTTTTTGTTGCAGTGCACAGCTGACGGTATGAATGCAAAACAATAAATGTACTCCGGGTCTCAGATTTACGACCTGTACCAGACGTCCCAAATGCAACACTGGAAATATGGCGCCTGCTTATGAAAAAAAACAGACTATCAAGAAAAACTGAGTCTCTGGCAAAACCTTATCAAAGTGGGTCATCGTGAGCAACCAGGTGACGCAATGCATCTGGGCATAACACAGACTGCTACTTGCTCCAGTAGGGGCTGTGTGAGCCCTTTGTTCACAGTGTGAAGGGAAAACACTATATCTGCATAAGCTTGATTCAGAAAATGTAACGGTTGCTGTTAGAAAATGTTCAAACTGAAATGAGAGACTGGGCTGCATAGCCAGATGATAAACCCACTGCTATTTCACATACAATATGTAAGCATGAGAACACAAACTCCTCATAGCCAGTGGGCAAATAAATGACTAGTTTTGTCATTAATTTGATTTTCAGCCAGTGTCAAATCTACAGAAAACAAGTGACAAGACGTACTCATGTATAGACAGAGGAGACAGGAATTGTCCTCACCAGCGTCACCCCATCAAAGAGAAAATTGGTGTTTCATGAAATTTCATAAACAAGTCTGGACAAATGCGACAGAAAGTCAATTCTGAAACAGGAACTACAGTTGATGTGAGCACAGCAGGAAATAACACATCCTACAGTTTTAACTGAGTGAGCTGACAGCTTAACATGAAAGCTAAATTGAAAGTCAGCAGTCAGCAGCTCGAGACAATATACAGTAAGTTGATGATTATGCTATGAGTAATTTTTTAAAGATTCCAAGATTTTGAAACTAGTGAAACCAAAACAAAAAACACCTTAAATGTCTGAACAGTAAAGCAATGAATATTTCAGTGTCTCCCCACATCCATCCCAGCCCATTTATCAAAACACTTTCAAATCAATACTTGTGATTAATACACCCAGGGAAATAAGGTTTATACAGACATGTTTTGCAGAGATTGTGTCCAGAGACACCCATGCATTTTGCTTCGTGTTTTTTGCCTGCCCACAGATGCTGCACACAGCCGTACTTTTGATAAGGCGATACGCTCCTTATTGTCCACCCACAGGAAAAAAACACCCGCATTAAACGAAAAGAAAAAGCTGTTAACAAGCATATTTTGGTTTCACATAGAAGCAAACAGTCTCATAGAGAAAGATATTAAGGCTTTGTGCACACAACCCTATTCATTCTGCTTACAGTACGCCCAGCAGCGAAGGATTTGGAAACAAAGCCATTTTCTTTCTAGTCAAAAACAAGCTTGGGGGTGACAAAAGCGAGAAGGCTCTGTTGATATTGAAGCCCTGCTCTATTCAAATCAAAAGATGAATTCAAACTTGTGGCCTGGTTGCAAATGATAGAATAAGAATTAAAAAGCTGCCTGCTGTGGGAAAACATTTACAGGTGCAGATCATTTGACATTCAAAAAAAAACCTTCCCTTGCCGCCACAGGAGAGGTCGTTTGTATATTGATCAGAGAGCAGCAAGAGGCAGGGATGACATGAAAAACAGGAGTGACGTCGCTGAAGGGAGGAAAGGTAAATGTAGACAAAGAGCGGCTTTGATGGCAGGCTGGCAAACAAAACAGCAGCACTGTACAGGCAGGAATATGAAGATGTCACACAATGATGTGGAAAAATTATGCAAGCAGTCCTCTAAGGGGAATTGTGTCAGTTTGAGATGAGACGTGCATGTGTGCATGTAGTGTCTCTCCAGTATGAGTGTGATTTTGGTGGGCTGCAAGAGGGGGGCTGCTGCGGATACAGGAGAAGGACATTCAATCTGCATTCCAATTGAGCCTGGAGGGGGTCCGTCCTTATCATGCGCCGGCGTTCTGGCAGCATTAACCCCCCCTCTTAAAAAAATTACCGGAAACACAAGCAGCCAGGGCCGGTTTTGGCCTTGCAACCTGAACTCAAGAGTGTAGCGCAAAACAAACCAGCTGCAGCCCAAAGATGTTTGGAGAGGGGGGGAGAAGAGGGGAGGGTAAGGACAGCAGATACAACACAACCAAGACAAACAAAACACTGTGCTGCAGGGTGACTAAAGAAATAGAGAAAGCCAAGCCCATATACAGCAGATGAATTATTGGACCTGTCAGAAAACAAGGCAGGCAGGTAGAGCAAAAGACGGATAACAAGGTAATTCAAAAACAAGCCGAGGGTGAGCGGGTTATAAAAGCGGGTGCTCAAATTAGGTGTTTCTTAAATTGCCTGCTATATACTTCTTTATTTTAAACAGCTTTGGGGTGCAATATCTTTAAGGAGCTGTAGTACTCATAGGGTTATTATGGTTTGCATAAGCATAGGTCTCAACAAAAATACTGATTGTTTGCCATTTAGTTATAACAATGACGTACTCAAATGGCCTGTACAGAAAAATGCCAGCAGAAAAATGCAAGCTGAATGTCAATGAATATGAACATAACACAATGAGAAGGGTACTGAAAGGAACACATATTGGACTTGAACCCAAAGTGGAGGGTTTTGAATCCCTTGTTGCTCACATTCCTCCCTGTTTTGCTCCATTTCTGGACTCTAATCTGCAGCAAACATGGCTTTTTGGACTGCACTCGGGACAGCGCCCCCCTTCTGTTGCAAAATGGAAAAACAGCCACAGAGGAGAAAAACAACTTTGATTGGCAGTCCAGTTCAGCCAGCAAAAAACAGCACAATAAAAGTCGCCAACATTTATAGCGACTTGCAGTAAAAAGGACTGAACAATCCCCATATGGCCTCATAGATTAAACGCATTTACACTGTAGGGTCACCTAGAGCATTGCTTATATATTATTTATGGTGAATAAATGTCACTGCATTACTCCACAGCCACCAAAACTGACACACTTTTTTTCCTAAATCTTCAGATGATGTCATCGTCACCTATAGATTTCTCCTCGTACTGCAACATTCATATTTGTTACTGCATTTAAACATTAGTATTTGACTGTGAACCTTACATATAACCATGTACTGTAAAGGAAAGCACTCAAATCACCACTGGTGAACCAACAAAGGAATTGTCTTCGTTACATGGATTGTGAAGGCATAACATCACAGTGGCTGCACAAACAGATTTTGTTCATATTAATGTCTTAACGGTAGCTTGTTATACCTTGATAAAGCTGACATGTAAACGACTGGAGATGTAAAGGATTAAAGGTATCTTGATGGGGATGAAAGGTGGCAGCTCATTACCCCCAATTAAACAATTAAAACTATTTTTGATTGTCTTTTCAGTTTGATTCAACTCTAGCATGATTGCCCTATATACCGTTAGCTAAGTTAGCTAGCTAAATCAGTTTGGTAATGCTATTTTTGCTCACTAGCTAGCTTCTAGTTGGCAAGTAAAAAAGTTGAGATATTTAAAACTGTTTAAAACTGCAATAGTCATATTTTCAATAAGCTGTTTCCTGTCTAAACATGCTATTTAAATTTAAAAAAGACAAGGAAGCTAAATGAAAGAGGTGGTTAAGAGACGAGTTGTTACTCTGATACAAAATAATCCCTTTATCAAATGAATGAACGTTACCCAGGCGACACAGTTAGCCGTTAGCTTTAATTGTGCTGAAACTATTTCAAACTGCTTCGTCTCTTGTCAGCTTACCTGTTTGTGCACGCGCTGACACTGGGTTCTCAGGGGGTACTCCATTTTACTCGTACAGATGATCATTTTCCAATAAAAGTGTGCTACTGCATGGATGCGGCTCTGTCTTTTCCTTGGTTTTTTCCAAGCTATAGCTAACAAAAGGCAAGACGAGCCTGCCTGCCGCTAGTTGCAGTCAGCCCGTCGCTCTGGAGCTGAAGACTGGGACAGTAGCAGAGCGGAGAAACCTTCCACAGGCTGACAGCTCCGGTAACAGTGTGGCCAATCAGCGCTCAGGAGGCGGGGCTACGGGCTCAGAGGCTCATATCAATGCTAATGAACTTCTGCAAACAACAGCACACACAGTCCCACTTTACAACACTGTCCCAACCAGTGTTGTAAAGTAACCAAGAGCATTTACTCAAGTACTGTACTTAAGTACAATTTTTAGATACTTTACATGAGTATATTCAACAAAAACCACCTGACTCAAGGACAGCTTTATTATCCACAGGCCATAGGACTATACAAGTCCTGATCTTTTTCACAACTTCATACCATTCATCTGTTGGCATTGGCATACAATAAGCCGTTTTGTATTCTGCTGTACAGTATTTAATTTTACATCCTGTTTTTAGCTCATCTTGTTCAATTTTACACTTACGTATTTGTAAGAGGCCAACAAAAATATTGGTGTGAATTGTTACACCCTGTTTTAAGCTCCTGTGCTGATTTATCTTAAACATAGCCTACCGTACACGTGAATTAGGGGAATATGAATCTGGAAATGTTAAGATCTGGGGCCTCATTTATAACGCCGTGCGTAGGATTCACGTGGGAAGGTTGCTTATGTAGTAGAAATCCGAAAAATAGGTCCATACATTTTCCGCCACTTTCCGATTCACCAAACATTGCGTACCAGGGAGGAAAGTGCGTATGGCACTTCCTACGCCGGTTTCCCTTTATAAATCACAACCGACTCGAAATGCGGTGCAGCTTTTGCGGGCTTCACGTAACGCCCATATTTGCCTATAAATATAAACGCCCTTTCATTCATTCATTCATTTTGACTGACTGCATGGAGAAGATCGCAGGAAATGACGACAGAACCGCTAAAAAAAACATCTCACACCGTGTCAGATTTTGATTATTTTGGGGAGGTCGAGATCAATCATATTGTTTGGTGGATGTAGTTTGAACCAGAGTAGCAGCATGGAGGTCGGATCGTCACCAAAATAAATAAATAAGTGGTCCGAAAAAGGTTAATGACAAAAAAAATACACATAGCCTTCCTCAGGCAGTGTGTTTGTACCGGGGACAGGAGACCCCCCCTTGATGAGAAACTGTAAGAAATGATCGGGGAATCCCTCGGGAGTGGAGTCATGACCACTGGATCTGAATTATGTTTTTGTATTTGGTGGTTTGTGTCCCAGCTGTCGATCAGCTGTGCGCAGCGTCTCCACTGCAGCCTGTGCATCTCAACCCCCCTACGCAGCAACTCTATATCCGTCAGTTAAAGGAAATACAACTAATGTGTTGTTATATTAGCTGTACAATTTACCACATATGGTGCTCTTAGTTTCCATACCTCCTGTGTTTTACGAGCGACTTATCAAGTCTTGGCAAACGGCATAAAACACGATTAAACATGTATTAAACATATATAAAACCATGCTCGTATCTGCGCGAGTGAAAGCGAGAAACGCGAGTGGCGTAATTCTGTCCTCCTGCTTACCGCATCATTTTGAGAGAGAACATTTGAGAAGAGCTTCGAGTTAAATGAGCAGCGCGAGAAGCCCAGTTAGTGGCGAGAGAAGCAGCGTGAGCGAAGAAAGCAGTGGAAAAAAAGCGCGTGATAGGATGAGAGGTAGCGTTTGGAAGCGACAGAGCTCGCGCATGCGCTTCCCAACGGGCGCGTCCTGCGAGTTTCTGTCTCCCGTTTTTGTGCTTCAGAGAGAGTTTGCGGGAGCGCCACGTTGCAGTTAGTGCGCGCGCATTGTAGAAAATGCCGTACGCCTTTGTGAGCGCGAAAAGAGGCCCGCGGTCTTGCTACTTTTTGGATAAGGCCAAGGAGTATTTGCAATGTTACATCCATGCAAAAGAAAGTGATTGCCTACTTGACAGCTTTTCTTGCAAGACACAAGGGATAGCATACAGTTCGGCCCCTGTACATATTCAAGCACAGAGAAGCCACTCTTCAGGCCGACACACCGCCAAGCTCGAGTCCCTCTTCGTCAACCTTGCTGTGGATCTTTGAAGTTCTCTTGGCTGCGACCACTCCCCTCCACAAACACCTCTTCCAGAGACCCTAAAATATGTGAAAATGTTGATAAAAGTCCAAAGAATATCTATTCAACTATTAATAGAAGGCAACCTGTAAATATTTAAGAATAATTACGAATATAATTATTTATTGTCTGTCATTTTACATGTTGTTGGTTGTCCTATTGATATAGTCCACAAATTGTGTCACTTCTTTTATCTTGCAATGAAGAGCTTCAAATTTGGCCTTTTCCCTCGGATTCTAAATACCACATTAAGTTTTTGTCACGTATTTTAGTTGTTCAGGATAGTTGCTGGCATATTACAGATTTATTGTTTGTTATGAGTTAAACACGGAGATTAGAAACATTTGCCGATACCTAGCTGCATGCTTGAAGCGTAGTGCTTACCGGTTTCCATCCACTGAACCGCAGCATATTATCTGGGTGCACGCAGGACAGATGAAGCTCTCCTCTTTGCAAGGACCGCGCGCTGTTTTCCACTCAAATCGGACAGCCTCCCACTCAAAGAAACTTGCTGAAAGTTGCCTGCTGAGATCGTCCCAGACTATTTCGCGCGAAGAGTAAATTAACGCATCAGATTCAGTGAAGAAAGTATGCAACTAAGCAGGCTTGTTAAATCCACAAAACGCAACAGACGCGATCAATAGCTGTAGGTGTACATGGGTAAATGTAGTAGGCTCCTGCACAAGCGGAAAGTTCTTTGATCCAGCATGTCTTGAGAAATGCCTGGCGGAAAGTCTGTGCGGCGCATCTTCATCTCTTCGAAATAATAAAACACATGTGTTTCATAGATGTTAGAGAGGTGAGTGTAGCAGCGCCAGTAGCCACTGGGATAAAGACGCGTCCAATCCAGGCAGCCCAGTGGCATCACAGTGACAACTCAACTCAGGCATGTGAGATCGTTCTGCCTTTACGAAAAAAACGATAAACACAGCGAGATTTGTAATGCAAAACTGTAGCAAATGTTGTATGTAAAATTTTCAACCACACATCTATTGCAAACACTTGATGTGTTTGTATAATTTGTGAAGTATATATGGATTTTAGTAGTCAAGACCAAGAAAAACAAGATATTAACATGAGACGAGTTAATTTGTGACGCAGCAGCAACTGCTGGTTAAGCTCTTAAGACGGCGGGTGAGCATTCCAAGATTTCTTAGGCATTGTCTACAGGCATAAACCGAACTGAAAAAGGATCATACAGGAATAAAAGACCATTTGGATCGTTCGGAAATATAACATTATAAGAGATAATTTCAATTGCCATAGCGCCTTTCACGAAACCCAAGGGACGCTTTGTGATGAGAAGATTTATCAACCAGACAATGAGTACATTGCTAAAACGAGTACTGAGCGACTGACTGCGTAATATGAGTATACACAAGGATTAAAATGAAAATAAAAGGAAATAATGAGTCAAGGGGCATTGTTTTGAAATGTCTAGATGACCAAGAGCGTCTAAAAGTGCAAGAAGGAAAGCAAAAACTTAACACAGAGGGAAGAGCGGAGAACGAAAGAGTAATGCGAATCCGGCGCATTGGATCGGGGTTGTTGTGAGAGTACGTGGATAAGACATCGACCGCGATTCAGCACGAGAGAAAAGGCGAGCAGTCACGACAGAGCGGAGCAGGTCAGCGGAGGGCTCCACACTGCAACATGTCTGTGTTGGCTGCTGGGCTGTTAGATCAGACGGGCCTCTCAGGTCGTGCGAGGTACTAGAAAAGAA
>NW_011364855.1:148363-196340 GCF_000735185.1 Notothenia coriiceps
TAGCTACAGAACATGTACTGTGCTGTGTAAACTGTACTGTATCACATAGCGTTTCAGACACAAACTTTTCAACTTTCAAACTTAAACGGTGCGCTCCCAGCGCACGTACCGGCAGTGATCTACAGCAGTGGTTTTCAACCAGTGGTACGGGGACAAACTGTCTCGCTCACGTAATGTCTGTCTGTCTTGCTCTCGTTCTGTCTCTCGTACCACTCTCGGTTCCACTTTTACTTTTGCGCGCTACCTGCCTCACTCTTTTCCGGCCTCCAGCTTTTCCTGCTGGAACCCGCCGCTTAAAGGTGGGGGTCCGCGGACCGGCCATAGAGCCCATAGAGTTAAAGGTGTTGGCCGTGTAACCTGTAAAATCCATAGATTTAGGAGGTCCCCTAGTGGCCGTTAGCTGTAAAAATCCATAGATTAGCCGCACCGTTATATAAGCAGCAGCGTCGAAAAATAGGGAAAAAGGCGCGGCTTATAGTCCGAAAATTACGGTAAGTACTTTTACTGTACTTACAGTAAACAGAATTCTAGGGAATCATGAGTACTTTCTGCTGTTTTATACTATATTTTAGTTTGTTTGTCTGAACACCTTGTTTCTCTTGTGTATTAAGAACACTTGTGTTAGGGCATGATTTAACAATAAATAGGTTATATATATATATACAGTATAAAATACCACGTACTGCCCGCCCTCCCATGCCACCCTGGCATGACCTCTTGCCCCCCCTTTGCCACCCCATGTAAAATGTTCTAGAACTGCCACTGGGGAGAGCTAACAGGTTTTTTTAATGCAATGAAAATTTTATTTTTTGAAAGGCTTAAAGGTATGGTAGGTAATTCGCTTCAGAAACACTTTTTGTTATATTCCATGGAATGTTCTTAACATCCCGATAGCAATGAATATCTTAAATGCTTTGACAATAAATCCATAAAAACATTTCATCTGTGGAAGCCGTAGTACTGTAAAAAGCACGACCAATCATCTGAGCCGCCGGCCCGGCTAAAATAACTGGATGGCCTACCTGCCTGTCAGCCTTCCATCTGTGCACAAACTTATCTCGTGCCCTCATTGGTCATGTGCGCGTTCGTGTGTGTTGGAGGAGGGGCTCTGTAAGGAAGTGGCAGATTTTTTCGGTTGTGTATTTTCAAATTCTAGCGCACTCGAGCTGGTTCCTCCATTCTTACCTACCCTACCTTTAACGCCCCACAAATATTTGAAGCACAATATATTTGATCATTTTGGAATTAATCACATCTTTTTTTCAATAGTTTTTGAATTTTTGAGGTTTTTTGTGAATGTTTGGATTGTGGAATGATGGGGAAATCATACACAGCCACCACTCGAATGTAATTATAATCATAGTATTACATTAATAATAATAGTGTAGTCTTTTCTGTGTCTGCAACTGTACTGAAATACTGGCTTTAAACAGGACGACTAGACGTTAAAAAGAAAACAAATCAGCAAAGCTTTTAAATCTGAATATCAATATCAGGAACTAGGCTTCTATCTATTTGGTGCCGTCCTAATCCTCACTGTTTACTCTGAACCCTGTGAGGCGCTCTGAGTGAACCCCATGTCCTCCCCTCCCCTCAGATACACGTGAACCTGCTCATCATGGAGGCCCGGCTGCAGGCGGAGCTGCTCTACGCGCTGAGAGCCATCACTCAGTACATGATCGCATGAGCGCTCGGAGAGGCACCGAGCTAAATAACTCTCCGCCGGTACAGAGAGACGCGAGGATGAAGACATCTCAACAGCAGACGGTGGGACGAGAGGGACACTTTTAGGGACACAGAGCTCATGGTTTTGTAGCTGTGCCTCATGAATGTGCTTTTCTTTTTCTCAGATGTAATGTATTTATACCATAGTGTGCCACGCCCCCCTCCTCACGCAGATTCTCCTGTTGTGAAGTCCTCTCATCAGACATCTCGGCTCTCAAACGTTATGTGCAATTATTCCTAGAGATGTTTCAATGTGTACCTTTTTGTTTTGTGTTCATTCTGTACGAAGCTGCTCGGTAGTAGCAGTGCAACACTCTCCTTAGTTTGATTGGTCTCCTTTTTGTATTAACTATGCTTTCCCCAAAAAATATCGTTTTGTACACGTTGAATGTTAACGGGAGACCAGGTTATTTTTGTTGACAATCCTCGTCAGTGTTGGAGGAGGACAGTGAGTGGACCGTGAAGGACGACCGTTTCGCCCTCCCTAACATTTCGTATTAATGCTGGTCAAGAACAAACACCACAGTGACACTGCTGGAAGTTATCACATCACTATAGTTTCTTTTAATAAGCACTTTTCTAAACTTTATATATTTATAATGCAAGGTAACTCAATAGTAGACATTGAGACGCACGGTGTGTGTCTCTGACGCCTTTCTTCGCGACTGTATGACGTGTAACAAATATTTGAGACTGTATGACGTGTAACTTTCAAATTAGCTTTTGTTCTCAACCCCAGATTACAGTGAATTATTGCTCTACTTGTTACGTTCAGGTCAGCGCTGACACACAGAAGGATTTTGAAGATAATAATGTTGTCAAGACATAATTTACGCCTGATAAGAAAACGTGTAACTAAACTTAGGAAGTCATTGAGGATTAAGCTGAGCCATTCACTAAATGATTGTTTTTTGCGCTTCAGAAGTGATCAAATCAGAGACTGAATTTCAGACATTAAAGAAGCAAATTGAAGGATTGGATGGATGAAAAATTCCCAGTCGATCTGCACTGGTCATGAGTTCAGACGTTCTGCTCAAAGCTTTGTGTCTAAGCTTTTTTTGTGAGCTGTAGCAAAGCTGATTATCAAGTAGAAATCCACGGTACAATTTGCAAAGCAGAACAATGTGCAAACTATTCGTTGAAACGCGTGTGTCTTGTTTTTCTGTCTTTTTTTATTTTTATAGTTTTTGTTTCTGGGTTTGACGGTAGGACCTGCTTGTTGTGCTGCAGCTCAGGTAGACGTAGAGTTTTGACAGACTTTAGAATTAGTAGCTGCAGGATGTAGAAAATAAACAAGTGCATATCGAGCATGTCAAGCAAAGCGCTGATAACACAGGTGCCTTCAGAATACAGCTGGATGCTGCTGAAGTGGAGGGACGTGACTACTGGAGGCTGGATGTGGGCTCTGGTGGGAGCTGGGTAACCTTTTTTAACACGGGTTTAAAAAGTTGAAAAAAAGAAGTTGTTTTTTTCTTGGCGTTTGTCAGTGTGTGTCCTCTATCAGACACCTGGGAGCCCCAGCAACTCAGCAAAGAGCCTTTGACACAGATGGATGTTAAACATGTTCAACTTGAGCAGATAAAAATAAAGGATAATTATCTTTTAAAAAAAACAAGAAATGTCTTTAAAAAAAGAGAACAAGTGAAAAAGCAAAAAACTGTTTTTGAAAATGTGAAGAAATGTTTTCTATAAAGATGCTCTATGAAAATAACTCCTGTCTCCTGTTTTACTCTCATCCCCAGGAAACCTCAATGTTTTTCATAGTGTGGTAAATCACACAAACCTTAAACTGTAACCAAATCATATCGAGCAATCCTTTTGTTTCTCACTTACTCTCTACAAGTCCGAGTTTTAAACCATTTGATTTAAGTTCCATTTATTGGTTTCTAAATCTTTCCACCACCTGACCGTCTGCTGATCGCCTGTGAGGTTGAATCAAAGCAAAGGAAATAAGACGGAAATGTACTTACGTTTCTGTTTAAACTACTTTTTCCAATATCATGAATATATTTACTCTCCTGATATATGACCAAGAAGATATGATGGAGAGTTAAGTATTTTTACTGTCCTTTAATCTTACTGATTAATTACAATTCAGGGGGAAATGTTGTACTTACCTCACTTCAGTTTTATAGTTTCTTCACACACTAAAAAACAAGTTTTATAATTGAAATGTTTTGTTATAAGTGTAACAACCCAACATTTTATAAAATCAAATGTTTTATTTTATTATGCTAAAGTTACATTTTCCTGATTAAATACTAAATGTACTTAAGTACCCTTTTTCAAAGCAGGACATTTGACTTGTAACAGAATATTTTACGTCATTTCTCAAAAAGTCCTCAATCCTGGCTTTTATTAACCAGCCTTATGGGTACACGTTATATTTACCAGCCTTATGGGTACACGTTGTATTTACCAGCCTTATGGGTACACGTTATATTTACCAGCCTTATGGGTACACGTTGTATTTACCAGCCTTATGGGTACACGTTATATTTACCAGCCTTATGGGTACACGTTGTATTTACCAGCCTTATGGGTACACGTTATATTTACCAGCCTTATGGGTACACGTTGTATTTACCAGCCTTATGGGTACACGTTGTATTTACCAGCCTTATGGGTACACGTTGTATTTACCAGCCTTATGGGTACACGTTATATTTACCAGCCTTATGGGTACACATTATATTTACCAGCCTTATGGGTACACATTACATACTGTTTATCTGACAGTTACAGTAGCTGTGTGACAGCAGCGCACCCTGGCGGCTGAACTGAACACAGTCTGACTTCAATAAAACATAAAGAGTGAATCACTTTGAAACCAAAGACACAGACAGTGGGTTAAACAGTTTATTGAATTTATTTCTGCTTTTCAGAACTGACTGTCATCTCTGGCTGACTTTACAATGTGTAAAGAAAGATAAAGAGGTAGGGGGGGGGAAATCTATCAAGATTAATCAAAAATCATAAACATAATTGGCTTATGCACAACTCATCATTCCATGTCCGCCCCACCCTCCCCTTATGAAAGAAAAACCCTTGCCGCATACTAAAATACTGAGTAAAATAGGGGCAATTTTAACAGTTCAAAACAAAAATTAAGGGACTAACTGCTACTTAAAAAACTGAAGAACAAAATATGTAGATAATTATTACATAGAGGGGGAGATACAAGGGGAGTAATAACACCACACCTGCCCTTTTTTTTTTTTTTTTTAAACGAGGCAACAGTAAACTAGAGACATCAAACCAACCACCGCTCCTTTACATGCTGCAGTCTGTCCTTTAAATGTTAATAACATTTCCAACACCTGGACATTAATTCAAAATAGTGGGCAAAATAGTTGCATATACAACTTTCTAAAAACGATTACATGTTATGATTTAGAAGAAAATCATGCACTTTGAACAAGCTGGTCTCCTGTTTCCAGATCTAATTAATGACCAGTTTGGAGAAGGGGGTTATCATATTTATATATAAAAACATAAAAAACGAGGAAGGGGAAGGACTTTTGATCGTGTGCTAACTTCTAACCTAACACCTCATCCACATCCTTGAGCTGTGTACAGAGAATTCAAAAGGCCCTGATATGCACCCATTGCATCATGGCGTACAGCAGGATACGTCACAAATGACATCTAGCACCATTCATAATGTTTTTAAAAAACTGTGGAACAAAAAAAAAAGATAGAGTGCTTTGTACAAATCAGAGGCTCACATACCTGCAGTGAAATGATGAGAGTTCAAACTGCAGGGATGTTATTTCTGATCACAATTGTCAACAAAAGTATTTAAATACAAGCACAAAATGTACGGGGGGGAAGAGGACAAATAAAGTCCATCTTGCTACTGAGTAAAGTCATGCTATAGTGTTTTAAATATTGGCAGTAAAAAAAAAAAGGAAACCCAAGGGATCGGCTACCGGTGATATAAAAAAAGGTAAGTCAAATTTAAAGTCAACTCTTTTTAAGACAGAAAATCCTCCAGGAAAACAAAGACGTGAAGGTTTCCAGTCCAGAGACAAAGGGGTCAAATATATAGATTATTTTTTGCTTTATGGTCACGTGATCATAAAGCAAAAATAATCTATATATTCAGTGATCATAAAGTTGTTTTCCTGTGTTTCTTGTGAGCGACCCTGAGAGGTAACGGTTGTATCAGTCTCGTTTTGAGATGAGAATCCGGCGGCATGTTGAAAGTGGGACTGTTTCTCTTTTGGATTCACGATTAAAAACAAAGAGGCAGATCATTGTGAATTTAAATGGTCAAGTATGGATGCACGTTGCCTCACTCTACAAGTCAGATTCTTATGTTACAGGCATTTTCTGCAAAGCTTATGTACACGAGATACTGTGTCAGGCCCAAGCTGGCCCTACATGCCATGCAAATATTAGTGTTCCTTTGGTTACGTAAAAAAATCTACATGCATCTCATTCTTTACAAAAATAAAAGTATAGAAAATTACCGTTAAAAATTATCTGAGAATGCTTCCTCCAATGTAAAAAAACATCACTTGTCATTAGTAATATATTCATATGTATTAATATCTCATTTATTACGTCGTCTAAATTGTATATTAAAACTATAATCAAATATATTCTTTTTGTGTACTTCTCACACAGAGAATTAATTTCTTGAATAATTAAAGTGTCAACATTTCAGGAAAATGTTAAACAAAAAAACCTTCAAGAAGTGATTTTTTTTTTATTTCCTTCAAGATTTCATTTAG
Organism: Notothenia coriiceps; assembly: GCF_000735185.1. NCBI lineage: Eukaryota > Metazoa > Chordata > Actinopteri > Perciformes > Nototheniidae > Notothenia > Notothenia coriiceps. The sequence continues at coordinate 154,828 of NW_011364855.1, forward strand.
TTCTCTCCATAAATCTGCATAGCGTCTCATCGTGTACATGTGCAACACGTACTTTTATTTATTTTTACAGGATTTAAAATCATTTGATGAAATGTTATAACCTAATGTGTCTACTAGTTTGGGGTTCCTGGTTCACAGGAAACCTAAGTGCTATTAAAATGCACAGGCTCGATGAAAACAAAAAAGAGGAGATAATAATCAAGTAGATGTCTGACAGTGGTGGCATATTGCGGTCTGAAACAATATAATACTTGGCCAACCAATCACTTGTTGGCAAATAAATGTACCCTTGAATGCCCCGTGTAAAAATTCAAAAATCACATTTCTTCATTTTGTTAGTTTAACTGCACATCAGGGATAAAAAAAAAAAAAACACACCCTCTAACTGACATCTACCGCAAAACACCGGATTGAAGTCAAAATAGCCAAACTGCAAATACAGACCCTCTTAACTGTTCATCACCAAATTCCATTGAAAAAAAAAAAAAATGCATCTTCTTTCTCTATAGTGAGAAATTTAAACCGTACACATAATTGTAGTTTACAATTGGGCGAGATGTCGAACCAAACATGTTATACCTCCAGTCGCCCAGTCTTTTATCTTCCGTCTGTTCGCAACACAATCCTGTGAGGGGGCTTCTTCCTCCGACAGCATTTGGTCTGGCAGTTCGTGCTCGTGTAGTATGGAAAACTGGCCATTTCTAAAAAAAATAACAGTCTATTGAATCTTCAATACCAAAGTAGTCCCGTACCGTATCCACCCTAAAGCTATTCTGGTGTGACAAAAACTGAAGTATAAACCCCCAGCAGAGGGGAGTTCATGATGTCTTTTCACTCTTTAAAACACCAAGTCACACGTCTTTTAAAAAACATCAGTTCTGGTTAGAAGAAAAAAAGTTAATCGGCTAGCAGCCAAATCGTTGCAAGTGTTTGTTTTTTGAAAAAATGGAGAAATATTGTGCATAGTAGCATGAAGCTCCTCCCTGTCCTCCGCATGTCTTGGCACATGACATGGGAGAGGCTCTGTCTTTTACGTCCGAGAGAAGCATCTTGTTTTAAAATCCAGCCAGCAGGGAGGAGGAATGCACCGGTTGTTTAGAACGATTTTGAGGTTTCATTGATTGGAGATCAGTTCCTGCAAGACAAAAGGATAAAACGGTCTTTCGTGATGATATATCGTAATGAATCCTTAAGATGTACTTAAAGTCATATCAGCTCAATCACTGTAAATGTAACCCATGTGTACTGCTCTACATGGTGTTGAAATGCTCATCATTTCGACATAAATGTCTTGTTTCATGCCACAAACCGTCCAAAGCCCAAACATATTCAATTTACAGTGAGACAGGTTAAAAAGTGAACCTTCTAAGGTGTTTTAATTCATTAGAATTCGATTATATTTGGTTAACGTGGACTAGGGCTGCAACAATCAGTTGAATACTCAGTTAGTCGATTGAGGACAAAGTCATCTCTAACTGTTTTGATAACCAATTGAGGGTTAAGGTGTTTTAAATATGGAGATTTCACACTTTTATATCATATTAAACTGAAAACATATAATTAGAAATTGAGAAACTGGTATGGACTGTAATTGTATAACCCGAACAATGAATTGACAGATCTAGAAAATAATAATCGATAATAAAAATGGCAAATTGCAGCCCCATTCACCAATAGTTTAACTGATAGAGGAAGAGTGATGAGCGTACCTGGCTGACTGGACAGCGGAGGACTTAGCTCGGCACCCAGCTGTGAGCGGAGCCCTGTGTGGAGGCGGGGCCGGCGTAGCCCTGGCCTCCAGGCAGGATGGGGTCAAAGTTGAAGTCGAGGACGTCTCCGTCCATGAGGTCACTGTTGATGATGTAGTCCACGTCACAATCCAGGTTCTCGGTGAACATGTCAATGTCCAAGTCTGTGGGTAGCCGGTCCTGCCCGGGCTGGAAGCAGGACGGAGCTCCAAACTGACCCAACTGACCCAACTGAGCCATCCCCAGCAGGCTGGAGCCAGGGTGGGCTGCCCCGGGGTGAGAGCCCCCCGCTGGCAGGGCTGCGTGCTGGGCTTTGAGGGCGGAGAGCTGTGACGGGTCCTGAGACATACCTGAGAGGATCATCCCCAACCCCATCTGTGAGTGGTGCTGGTGTTGTTGTTGTTGTTGTTGTTGTTGTTGTTGTTGTTGTTGCTGCTGCTGCTGCTGCTGCTGCTGCTGGAGGTGGAGGTGGCGCTGCTGCATCTGCTGAAGTGCCATGGGGGCCACCGTGTTGGGCTCCAGCCCTTTCCCCAACAACAGCTGGTTGGGTTTGGACCTCACGCCCACCACGGATGAGCCCAGGCCCATCATGCCTCCAGGACTCTGCATCAGGGGGTCCACCTGGGTCATCATCACGTCACTGGGGGGGGGGGAGTCGGAGGTGAGCAGCGCCTCCAGGCTGGAAGGCACATGGCTGGTGTAATGGCCGCCCCCACGAGAGCCGGAGCTGGACATGGGGTTGAAGAGGGAGTTGCTGAAGGATGACGGCTCTTTGGTGCCACACTGAGAGGCCTGGGTCCCGCTGTGAGGGGGGGGGGGCGGCGGGAGGCTGGACTGCTGCAACTGGTTGAAGGAGGAGAAGCTGGAGCCGCGGGGCAGCAGGGTGGAGGCAGAGGGCAGCGGGGTGGGAGGGGCCGGGGGGGCTGTGCTGGGACTGGCCCCTCCCTGCTGCCCGGTCATCAATGTGAGGCCATCGATCAGATCCAGCTCTTCCATGAGGGTCTCGGTGAGGGTGGGGGTCAGGCTGCTGGAGCTGTATCGGCCCAGTAGGCTGTCTTCCGGCAGGTTGTCGTCGTCCTCGTGTCCCGGAGCGATGGGGGACAGACGCCCACTCAGGGTGCTGGCGTTGGAGCTGGTGCGCGGGCGGAAGGTGGTCCACATGTCAGAGTCGTCCAGGCTGCCGCGGGACGAGGGGCTGCCGCTGTTTACCCCCCATTTGGGAAACTGCTGGGATGAGTTGGGGCTGTCTGCACCCCCGGAGCCTGTGCTGCCGTCGCCCTGCAGCCCCCCTCCTGCCCCCCCCAGCCCAGCGGCTCCAGCCTGCTTCTTGGTCTGCTTTGCCCTCATGCGGCTCTTCAGCAGTTTGCTGCTGTTGTCCATGGAGGCGGCGCGGCGGCGGGGGGCTTTCCCCGTCTTCCCTCCTTCTGGGTTGAGCATCCACCAGGAGCTCTTTCCTGTCGATTCATTGTGTACCCTCAAGAACTTGTTGTGGAGTGATAAATTGTGGCGAATTGAATTCTAAAACAGGAGATAGAGAACATGAAATAATATGAAAAATTATGCAGTGGGCTTTCTTTCATTAAACATGTTTTCATTGTTTGATTAATCACTCGCCAAAGTTTAGATTACCCCACTTGCTTTGTTTCAAGGGGTTATTAGTCAGAACTATATTTGCCTTGCTGAAAAAAAAAGATTCTAAAAAACAATTGTGCCCCCACAAATAGAATCAAATTCTGTGGGAAACACTGCGCAGTCATATATGGAGATAATTAAATACATCTATTAAAGAAGACAAAAATATAATACCCAAAGAAATAAAGTTTTACACTTTTTTTGAAAAGTGTAAATATCCATATTGCCCAGCCCAAGTAATATGATGGTTATCTGCATACTAGTGTTTCTATGGTGCAACATGAATTGTAAAGCTATAAATATATAAGTTGTGCCACATAAAGCTCTACAATCCACCTTGTAAAGTGATGCAGTAAACATGTCCACCTCCCACATGCTCACCTTCCAGCCAGCCGAGCTGTTGCTGTCTCCTTTGTCTCTGAAGTAAGGCACTGTCTTCACCATCCACTCGTAGACCTGAGCCAGGGTTAGCCTCTTCTCAGGTGAGTTCTCGATGGCCTGGCTGATCAGGTCTGCGTAGCTCTGGTTCCCCCACGCGTTGCGGCGGGAGGACCCTTTGCGGGGCGTTGCTCCTCCCCCGCCGGCCGCGGCCCTCCCTCCGCCCCCGCCGCCTCCAAAGGCTTCTCGGGCTCGGACGTGATTTGCTGGGGCTCGGGCTTGTCCTCGTCCCCGGGCGGGGTCCCGGCGGAGGACTCGGAGCCATCCGCCCCCTCCGTTTTGACAGCCGAGATGTCGGGTCTGGGCAGGGGCCATGTGCAGGAGCGGGGCCTGCTTTGCGGCTCAAAATCTGGGTCAATCGGTGGCACCGAAGAGTCCTCCATGGTGGTCCTCTGAATTTACACTCAACCAAAAAAATATGTCACGACTTAAAACATCTACTCTAAAAAGTTAAGGTAAACTTTAAGTGTATGATGAGTAAAAACAAACACACTTCCTGACACAAAAACAATATGCTCCAGAGACTATGGGGCCTGGAGAGGAGACGGAATAATCTGGGCACACCAATAGCCTCGGTTAATCCTCAGATTGGAGATTAGGGAACCCAAATAATCTCTTTAATAGTAACTATCATAAACCTTCCGATTATATAGAATGAAGGAGGGCCGGGATGAGAGTCCCTTTGTTTGAATGAAATAAAAACAAAAGTGGCAGAGTGAGCACCAAAACATCTGGTTCTACAGAGGTTTTGGTTCCCCTGCAAATGAATACCAAAATGGTATATGGATACAAAATAATGCCATTCCTGTTATTTAACAATTTAAATATTTGTTTAAATGGTAAATGTTGTGAAAAATATAATTAGCAATGCTAAACTAACTAAAAACAATATTTTTTGAATAAATCAAAAATTAAGAAATATTTCGTACAAAATGTATCATTTTATATTTAAATTGTCTTATTCAAAACAGGCAGGGTTTATATGTTTTACTGTAAAGCTATGAGACTACAAACAGGGATTACAAAGGATCTTCTCAGGAGCCCCTGTCCGTCTACACTTGTAAACAACGTGATCTACACAAGCCAAAAAAAACATCCAAACAAACTTCAAAAAAATAAATAGCGCAAAACAACCTCACAACCCAGTCCGGAAAAATCAAAGTTAAGTGTAAAAACTAAAAACGACTGATCATCCTAACAACAGTTTGTTTGCAACTGTAAAAAAGTGTTTAAAAATCAGCCACCAGCTCCTCGGCCTGTAAGTAAAAGCCGCTAAAACTAAAAACCAGAACAATTTAGAGCGGGGGGAAAGGAAGGGATTTAGGTGAGTGACAAATGGTGTTTATAAAGTTAATAAAAGTGGAAAGATGAGAGAAATGTTGGTGAGTAAAGTCCGTGCTTCAGGTCTGCACGATCCGCCACATTGCGACCAGGCGCATGTCACCATCTGCCATGTTTCTGCTGCCGCCGCCGCACACGATGCTCGAAGAAGCGGCTATAAAACCCTCTCAGCGAGGCCCGGAGCTCGGTCGATCCGCCACCAAGTCCCGGAGAACAAACTAGAAATCGTATTCCCGGGTGTTGGGTGAAGTTGTGTGTCCTCGGCGGTGTATCGCCTCCAACCCGCCGCACTTTGAAAACAGCACGATAGCCTCCGTAACGCTAGCTGCTTAAGCTCCTGCTGTACTCCAGAGTTTACAATCCGTGAAAAAGTCCGTGAAAAGCTCCCGATAACTTCCACCAAGTGGCCGATTTTAATCCGCGATGAGTTTTTTAAAACTTCCTGTCGTCGTGGCTGTCCAGATATTCACTCCTTCAGTCTCTTTTTGAGTTGTTTTGTTTTGTTTTGTTTTGACTCGAGGCGAAGACTCCCTTCTGACGTCTGTTTACCACTGTCAGGCGAAGCGTTCTGCGCCTGCGCACAGGGGGTTTCTGGGAAAAGGAGTCAAACATGTGACAGCAGAACAGGCGTAAACAGCAGCTGAATGAGGCAACATGTACCTGCTTAACACTACATTATGTAACAGTCTGTTAAGTGTGCTAAGTCCCAGGTACACTTCGGTCAGTTAAGGTATTACCGATGTTTAGAGTACTGATACTAATAAAATACAACAACAAAAACTACAAAACAATGTTTTTTTACATTTTTTATTCCGATTCCCATTTTTTTAAATATATTGGTTGTATCTTAATATATGCTTCTTGAACATATTTAATTGTATTATACTTATTACTATATTTATTCCTCTTGATCATTTTAATTTCTCTTGTGTTCAGAAAATAATGTTTTAACAATAATACAAATAATGTATAATAATACTGGATGGTGCATATCTTTCTTTATAAAATTGTAAATCTATTTCAATTAACAAAAAAACCCTACATTGAACAACACCAATGAAAACGTGGGGGTCTGCTCTAAAACTTTAGTAAATTCCTAACAATAATTTTAGACATTTTTGATTTTCAAAAGTGGTCAAATTAGTACTTTTGTGAAATATAGAAGGAGGGTTGTCTTTTAAACAAATAGATTCCACAGTTTTAGGAAATCTTGCATCGTGAATATCCTGAGCCTGTTCGATGTTTGATACTCTGGCTCACAAGCACTTGCAGTAATAAAAAGACACATTAGCCAACAACGATCAAAAGCGGGAAAAAATGATAAAGGACTTTTAACTAATACACATTTTGATAGAACCTCTACCCACAAGATTGGTTAAAAAAAATGCAGGAACCTCCTTAAATGTTATTTAAACTTAGTGTTGAAATTCCTACTTTAAATTATGAATCAAATATGATTTTGAATAATGAATCAAATTAAGTAAAACTATTTAATATACAGGCAAGAAATGCGGGACTGCTGCAGGTGCCTTACCTGCCAGATGTGATTCTTCTTTGACAGATCATTGTAAATGATTTAATGTAATGACACTTGTTAATGGTTGAATACATGTAAAATTACTCACATCCAATACCAGAGTTTCCAACACTCAATTACAAGTATAAGCATCAACATGCTCGCAAAGTTTTTAAAGTAAAAGTATTTATTATGCAGAATTAATCCTTTTTTATTGTTGTATTATTTTAGAATATTGTACTTTTCAGTTTTTATCACAAAATGTAACAGTTATAGATCTATACTGTTGGGTAGATTATAGTATTATAACATGCATCACATGAAATAAGTGTTTATTTGTATGTTAAAAAGTAACAAAAGCTGTCAGATAAATGTAGTAACAAAGTACAATATGTATCTCTGAAATGTAGTGGAAAAATAAAAAAGAATCAAGTTAAAGTATGTACATATGGCGGTACAGTCATTTGGTACATATATCTAGTAACATTTCATCATTGGTTGAATGTAAAATGTTTTTTTTGTAACCCACCACAAAGTAATGATAATCAGTATACAGTAGTTATACAGTTATACCATGCAGGACATGTGTCTCAGTCCGTGCCATTTGTTGAAGATAGCCTCCTTGACTTCAGAATCAGAAACAGGTTTATTGGTAAATAGGATTAAACGTACAAGGAATTTGCTTTGGTGTATAATGGTGCATACATAAACAAAATAATAGGAATTAAGTTGTAAAAAGAAAGGAAACAGAAACAGGCATATCACTACTTTAAAAGTTTTAAAAACAATGATACAATTAGAAGATATGCAAAAATAAATGTTTACAATAAATTCAAATATACAAAAAAGTACAATAACAAAATGACAATCTAGCTATTGCTAAATATTCAGAGGAGGTTTACAGTATGGAATATGAGGGCTGGCTCACATGAGTAGGTTCATGTGCATACTGTACATGGGAGGGGTTACGAGTCTGTGAGGGTCCCAGGCCTTGTTGAGCAGGCCAGTCGTTGATGGGAAGGAATTGTTTTTTGTGGCTAACCGTTTTGGCACTGAGCGATTCAAAGAGTTAGTGTCAAGTTCCTCATGACCCTGAAAATATTGCAATCTTCAGTTAATATGTTAATCTAATCTCTTTTAGTTTAGAGGCCCTAACACTGAACAGTTAAACACATCATCTAAAATCTGCATCATTGTGAATAAGATTCACCTTGAAGATGCACTGAGTAGACTAATTGTAGCTAACAAAAAAGGAATGCACCAAATTCATAATCACGTTTCACAGTTTATGCACGATATCAAGCAGAAGAGGGGTTGCTGTAACGTTCTTAACATAGACTGTTTACAGTGGTGTAAAGTAACTAAATACATTTACTCAAGTACTGTACTTAAGTACAATTCTGACAGACTGGTTACTTTAGTATTTCAATTTTTTCCTACTTTGTACTTCCACCCCACTAACATTCAGAGGCAAAAAGTTTACTTTACTCCACTACATTTATTGTATACCTTTAGTAACTTTGCATATTTGGAATAATGATGTAAAATATTATAAACAGTTAAATAAGACTTTAGTTACACCTGGAGTAAGATTCACAAGCTACCCGGCAGTGCAGTATAAACCTGTGAGTTGGATGTAGAAGAGTCAGAATCAATATAGATGTTTTGATTTAAAAAAAAAATGCAAATGATAGTTTCCGTCAAAAAGAAAAACATTACTTATGGTGAAAACCGCCCGAATGATGGGATAGTAGACTACAAGCATTAGGAATCCAAACTATAACATATAATAAGTAGCCTACCCTGTATCAAGATTGATGCAAAACATTTGGGTGCATTTGCCATATATTTGGAACCCATCAGTCGATTCTGATGATTGACACCTCCGTTTAACCATTAGAGCCAATAGAATCGAGGGGGAGTTCCTAAATCCATCTAAACATTACCATTGGTGAATGAGAGTGATGCGCAGCCAGCACGCCCAAAACCGGAAGCTGGGTTACAGCTGTCATACACTCTATATGAAAACTCAGTTTATTGACATACATATGATGATGGATTATCAGTAATCATTTCAAAGTGACACAGAGACATTGGATTAACCTTCAAAAGCGTTTTTATCGTTTTAATGCCCTTGAACACAACTTTTGATGAGAAAACCGCAAAGGTTAGACGTATTTGCCGTATTGGCTCCGTAAAGTGAAGTTGTGTGTTGTCTTTGCTGGCTTTCGCTGCCATGGGTTTTGGTCGCACAGTGATGATACTTATACCATTGGACTCTGTGGAATCTCAGCTTTCATATGATATCTAGTTTGTGCAGATCTGATGAAGTATAACATATTTCTACCGTGAGTTATGTGCTAAGTGCGTTAGCACTCTTTCGCTTAGTGCTAATTCAGAGGCTCTGCGTTAGACTTGTGTTTTTTTTCGGTAAAAAAATGTCATATCGTTAGGTAGCTGAGTTTCTTCCCGTTAAGTGGGTATGACATATTCATAGTTTGTTAAATGTTAAGAAGCCCTCAGACGCTGTTTCTTGCAAGATGTTGCGGGGGCTCAACAGGGCTTAACAGGTTAAAACTAGCTGCACCTTTACCAGCTTTGATAAAAACATGAATGCATCAATTTTTACAATCAATAAATATAATATATATTATTCTGAAATAGACCAATCTGCATAATGAGTAGGCCTACTTTTACTTTTGGTAGGCCTACTTTAAATATAAGTTGATGCCAATACTTCTCTACCTTTACTTGAGTAGCACTTTGATTGCAGGACTTTTACTTGTAACAGAGTATTCCTACACTGGTAGTTCTAGTTTTACTGAAGTACAAGATCTGAGTACTTCCTCTTCCCCTGACTGTTAATAGGTTTTTAATTGCGGCGATAATCTTTGTTCTGGACTTCAACTCCCAGAAGTATTAGCGGTGGTTCACTGTGTTTACAACCAGCTGACATCCGGCGTCTTCCCGTCCATTAGCCACCGATATACCTCAGTCAACGATATCCATTTACACTCGATATTTTCCCCACGAAAAGCGCTCCCCGCTGATTCGGCAACTCAACTGAATGCAACATTTCATCACAGTCATCAGATGCAGGTGAGCTTAACGGGACACACATCTCCGTTGCACATTTAGTTAGCCAGTTAGCCCGCGGCTAACCAGAGATCGCAGGATTGCCATAACCTAAAACAGGAGCTAATGCTAATGTTAGCATAAGGCTTCCTATTCACAGCGACCAGTTTCGACATCAGTCAGCAGCACACAACTCGTTGCTAGTAAGTGTATTCAGCCTAAATGCATTTTTAAAGATGTTCAACAACATTTGATTTGTTACTTGACACCAGCTGATTTGCATCATTAGGTAAATCAGGCTAATATAATAAACATTAGCCCGCCAGCTCCACTAGCTTAACGTTAAGTGTGTGGAGGATAAGCTCGTCTCTGCTGTAGCCTGCCGAGCTCAGTTTGTTGTTTTAATTAGCTTAAATCACGGGGAAGTGAGCCAGTTTGCTCCCTACTTTAGGTAGCTGTTGAATCTTGTGCATGTTACTCGTTTGATTGACAGTGTTATGGTGTTGGCTGCGACATGTTAGCTCGGGCGCTAATGGATTATATATGCAGTGATGGTGCCAGGCGGTGCAGCTCACAGTGTTTGTGTTGTTTGTGTCAGGGCTCTGGCCCCGTCTCCAGCAGCTGAAGCACACCAGCCCTGTCCTCTCTGATCCTCGTCCACGGCCTTCATCCGCACCGAGCCATGACCACCCAGAGGGATCTTGATATGGTGAGTGAGGGTCTGACACCTTTTCTCTAGTTATTTTCCAAACACCAACACCAAGGTGATCTTCTGTGGGCTGATGTTTATGTGTCTCTGCAGTCTGTCACACCTACAGCTGCTGCATGATATTCAGAGATTGTACACTTGATTAATATGGGGATGACATGACATAAACGTTCCCCTAAATTACAAATAATTTGGGGTTTTGGGGCCATGGTAGGGAAAAGGGGAGGGGTCAGGGATTACTAACCTCCACTAACACTTAGCTGGGACAGTGACTGCTGCTCCTGTGAACACCATCTGTCTAATCTCAGTTAAAACGTTGCCCTACTTTCCTTTCAAGGTTTAGACGCCAATTGATTGTACCCTCTTACTAAATCCTGGCAACAGTCCCCCACTATTGGAATGGACACACAACACCCATTTAGAGACGGATCACAACATATTGAATTATAATTATTTGTGTTTATTATGAAACCCATGAGTGCTTGCTTTCACAACTGCAACAAGTAGTCGACTGATCAATTAGTCGATGGATAAAATAAATTGACGGCAATCATTTGTGAATCTATTAACTGTTTAATATCATATTAAACTGAATATCTTTGGGTTTTGGATGGACAAAGCAAGACCTCTGTAGACATCAACCTTGGACTTTGACAAAATGAGATGTTTTCTTTCACTATTTAATATTTGTATATATACATTTTATAGTCCAAATGATTAATCACTAAAATAATCAGCATAATCAATATTTAAAATAACTGTTAGTTGCTGCCATACCATTACCTACAAATATAAACTTTATATTCATCATTTACAAATAAAGGATTTTTGTATGTGTGAAGCTGAATTGTATCTTCTTTTAATTTAATAAATAATAAAAACATACATTTGGTTATTAAAGATAGACAATATTAATTGTTTGATAATCTGTTGGACAATCAGTTAATTATATCTAAAGTGATTTATTATAAAGCATTATTCAGTTAATCCAATGACCTTTTATCCAGAACTCCTACATCAGGTAATGTCAGCTCAGGTTTTGTTGGATCGTCTCTCTCCAGAGAAGCCATGGCCGTCAGCTTGTGAATGTTTTTAGAAAACTTGACGACATCACGAATGGATAAGTATTTGGTAAACATTCAGAAAGTAATTCACGTCACTGTTTCAAGGAATGAATGTCTTTCTTTGGATTGGAGAACATTTGTGATGCGGGATGTTGCCATGTGTAACCGGGCAGATCTGACTTTGTTTTGATTTTGTTGGGGCTGAAAGGGGAAGGGGACAAAGCTTGTTAATGATGACATGGGTATGTAACCCCACATCGAGGTTATTCAGTTCAGGGGGAGGGGAAGTGCCACTGAGGGAGGATTGTATTTGTAAACAGATCAGAGAGTGGGGTCGTCCCTCCTGACGTCACACCTCGTGTTAAGTCTCTTTGTTCTCTCCTCTGTGAACCCGAAGAAAGTTCATGTCACACCTTCAGAAGAAGGGCAGATGTTGGGGGAATGAAACCCCTCTGTCGATCCTGCGCCCTCAGCAGAGATGTCTCAGGAGAAGATTGAATTGACTGCATGCTTTTTTCCCTCCAAGTTATATTTTGGAGTAGCGGCATGATTGATAAGAGATGATGGATTAATGGATTAATAAGGAACAGGACTCGGTGCAGCATAAATGATACGCCTAAGGTCCAAAATGGATAAATAATTCAGGTCAAAGTGATGTTTTAATCCTGGCCATGAGCTGACTATACAGACAGTATTTATTAAACACACAAATGAATATAAAAACATGAGTATACTCCCTTCTCCATTTCTTACTGCCTGAATTCTGTGAGAAGGAGCTGGAAAGACTCCAGACAAAAGTTTATTTGAATGGACAACATCTAGTAATCTCAAATCAAATGTGTACTGAAAGGCATTATACTCAGTCCATTTACATCATATTTTTAGATACACACTAACATTGATGATGTTTAACCCTGTACACATTGGATGGATAAAGTGTAATTTCTGTTAATCATAACTATATATGGTTGACCTTTTTTTCATTACCAAGCAGTACAATTACTAGCCTCATCCATTGTCTTAAACACTTACAAAAAACACTAAAAGTTTGTTTAAGAAAAAAAAAAGTACCAAAATCGTATGAATATATGACAAAAAGTAGGTGACAAAACAATATTGTTTTTTTCGCGTTCAAATAAATACATATCAGGACTGCATTTAGAGTAACTTATTTAGGTTAAAGTTGGGGTAATACATGGTTCGACCATCGAATCAGCACTCTTTGTCTGATGGCAGCTGATTGATTTTGTCGATGAAGACATCCGCTTGGGGACCATGTGTGAAATCTCAACACTGTTGAACATGAATGTGACCACACACACACACACACACACACACACACACACACACACACACACACACACACACCCCCACCCACCCTGAAAGCTGAACGTCTGCACTGTCCCTAACCTCATTTAATACAAAGGAGCTAAACAAATACGTTGTATCACATTTTTTTGTGTTTTAAAACATCCAAATGAGATGGTTCACAAAAGACAAAGAAAAGAGGGAAATCAAGAAGTTTTAACTTTTAAAAATGAAGGAGTTTATACCAAAACAATATATTATGTTGATCATTTCATCCATGAGTTGTGACAGCTCTTAGTTTTTTTAAAGTGTTGATGTAGTCCGAGTGCGGAGTGTACCACATGGGTGTCCTGTGAATATTTAAGGCTTCAAGGCAAGTAAAAGCAACTCCTTTTTATTTATTCATTAACAGATTGGTTTTTGTGGTTGCCCAGACGGTAAAACGTTGAGGGAGCCCCACCGTTAAAGACCCTCCCACACATATGCACAACCCCCTCGGGGCTACGCACTGGCCATCTAAATGTAATAACGTGGCCCAGAGCTGTCTGGGACACCTGGGGTTATCGCATTAGGCCGACAGCCCGGAGAGGAACTAAAGGGCCAGTGTTCCCCCGCAGCCCCACCCTGATCTGTTGTCCTCTCTGGCAACAGGGGATCACTTCAGTGTAAGCCCTCGGTGAAGGAAGTCGCCCAGTTCGAAGGGTGGAGATCTGGTGTGGATAAATCTAATTAGACTGGAATGCCCGTCTCTTCCCAGCCACGTGGAGGTCACCGCATGTCTGCAGAGGTCAGAGGAAGTGGAGGGATTCCTCCGACACTAATTAAGATCGACTGTAATGGAAGTTTGGTGTTCTGTGATGGCGCTCGTACGAATTTTCTATGGACTGCGATTGAGCTGTTTTTTTTGTTTGTTGTTTTAGGTGCACCTCCGCCTAATCCTGGTCAGCGGGAAAACGCAAGACTTCACTTTCTCCCCAAATGACTCGGCCACAGACATCGCAAAGCATGTGTTTGACAACTGGCCCGCAGGTACGTTTTTATAGGATTCAGATAGCGGGTTTTTTTGTGTTCATTTTATATATTTCACAAAGTGTCATATATTGTTATTGCTATGCAGCTCTTCTGATTCAGTCATAATCTTTGCTGACTCAGTTTCTGTCAATAATTCCATATTATATTAGAATTTAGGATGTTAATATAACATTATTGATTCTTTTCTTTGTCTGTTTTCTTTGTGGACTAGCAAGGCCTGTACATGCTTGTTTATAACGCTAATATTAAAAGGCTAACTTTAAATAAACCAGGCCAATAGATCAGCTGATATTACCTTATTGCAGATGAATCCATACATTGGCTAGTTTTAGGATCATTTAGAAACGGTATCATGGATATAATGTATTTAAAAGTTTATAACATATGTTGTGTTTTTTTATGTAAAAGATTTGCCCATTGCATATCTTTGTCACAATTTGAGAAACCTACACATCTTAGTGATGTGCGTTTTTAGATGAATGTGTTTATAAAAAAAAAGTGACTGATGTACTTTTATCAGATCTTTTCAACATCATTGTTGTCCTCAGATCTCCAGTATAGTTGTGGCCACAGTAAGTGATGCTCTTGTTTCTCTGCAGGATGGGAGGAGGAGACGGTGAGCAGCCCCAGCATCCTGCGCCTCATCTTCCAGGGACGCTTCCTTCATGGCAACGTTACCCTGGGAGGTAAATAAACCGCATTATATTCCACTTGAACTGAAATGTTTCAGGTGCAACATGGCTTTACATAAATCACAGTTGTTCCAAATGTTTTTAAAGGGAGATTTTGTCGATATTCAAGCAGCTCTGTTAGGTTCATTATATTCAAGTTTCAAAATAGAGATGAAAATCCACAGGTAAAACTGGAAACATGTATTAAATAGTATCTCCAATAAATTACCATAACTGTAATCTGAAGTTATTTCACAGTTGAAGAATACATGCACTGGTGCTCTGACTTAAAACAGCATTGTGTTTTATTTCAGTTTCACAGATTCAGGATGTGACGTGATTAACACATCTGTTGCCATAGTGACAGGAGCCTGTGAAGTCACCTCAGTCTTTAAGATGGTTGTGTTGTCCTTTCAAAAGCACCATGATGATGTATCTTCAAACTGTATCATAAACATGAATCCTTCTTCAGGATCTTACTGTTTAATGTAGCTGAAGGATAAATAAATAATGAGGTGTCTTTCTTTGTTTAAAGCTCTGAAGCTGCCACCAGGCCGAACCACCGTCATGCACCTGGTCGCCAGAGAGACTCTCCCAGAGCCCAACTCTCATGGTGAGGATCTTTTCTTGTCTTTTCTGTTGCAGAATATAGTTACAGAACAAGGTATATTGTTAGACGTAAGTAGCTTCATGCATGCAAACTCCCAAGTTACAAAAGGTGACTATAGAGCTTCGCCTTGCTGCTCGGCCTAACAAAAGCTTAAATAGTACACTCTGGACATTAATACGTTACTGAAGCTGAACTGAAGTTACTGAGTTAAACAGTGAACGGCTACATTTCTGAAAAGCCTGGTGAAGGCAGGAGAGGAAATCAAAGTCATAAAAGAACAAAATAATAAAATATATGTTTTCCCGCCCAACTTTTATGCTTTTTCTGCATTTAGATTGCTTTGGGGTCTATTGGAGATATCAGCCATAGAGAGATTAATAATAAGTGCTTCACAACAGCAATAAACAACTCAATTACAACAATATAAATATTTAAAACAATTATAAAATACACAAAACTATGGTGTACGATAAGATATTAAAACAATAGCATTTATTATTAGACAAAAGATAATCCAGACCTTTTTATGTAGAATTATTTTCTTTTTACCAAATTCATTTCAGTAAGTTTTTGTAAGTTTTAGCTTTTTCTCAATCTGGGCTGACAAACAGCCAAAACAAACTTCAGGGCTACACCTATGTTTCCGTTGCTCCTTCAATATGCTGATGCATTTTTAGGTAAATGAATTTATTATGAGCGTAGGATCTCTTTAAGCGCTGTGTGTCTACAGCAGCAGAGCACGGAAGTTGATAATTTGCTTTCTCAGGCTCCACTTTGTTTGACCTTTCACATGCATCATGCAGTAGGTGTTGCTACGGCTGCTGCCTCTCAGTCTGCAGAGCCATGTTTCAGCTGGTTGCTTTAAAAAAAAATCTCACCTCATGTCTCTGCTGTCTTCTCTTTGTAGGTCAAAGGAACAGAGAAAAAACCACAGAGAGCAACTGCTGCCTCCTCTTGTAAAGTAACTGAAACAAACCTTTTCCACACACATACACACACATATAACACACACACATGTGACACATTTATTAACATGCACACACCCTGTTCTCTCCTGCCTGTCATCTGGATTTGGAATAAATCACAGGAAGTCCGGTTGGGGCTCTCATCCGCTTTTGGTTGAACGCTTGTCCAATCTGAGGCTTTTATTTGTGCCAATATATTCACTTCTCCCCCAAAAACTTTAAATGTGTCGGCAGAATTTGCTGTTGGTATTCCTTTTAATTTGAAGATCATGACATTAAACAATGCCCAGCTCCCTCGCGGACCTCAACAAGTTTTAAAGAGCCGTCACACGTGGTGGAAATGGACACAGAGTTGCTGTAAATAGATTTTTGGGCTATTACCCTTCCCTACTAGTCACATGGATGTTTCCCTACTGAATGCTGTTAACCCTGTCATTGCACTTAACCAGTTTGTTCATTCAGAAAATGTTTATTGTGTTCCGTCGCCATCATTTCCCCCCTCAATGGCTTGTTGTTTTATTTAGTCAGAGGAACAGACCCTAACTCCCCACGTGGTAGAAAATGTGCCATCATCGTCCTCTTCTTGTTCCTCACTAACTGAGTCTGGCGGTCTGTATCAGCACCAGTGGCGTTTGTGCCATTTACCTTACACCTGTTTATCCTGGGAATAATGGACCAATGGAGACAGGACTTTATAAGGAAGAGGAACCACCTGAGGGGGCGTTCAGGATCAAACGGGAGCAGACTGGAGGCGTAAAAAAGGAGTCGGCGCGTAGCTCGTGTGCCGCCGTGTGTTCACACCCGAGGCTTTAACTTTAAGGACTAGGCCGTAGATGTTTCCTCGCAGCGTGGGCGTACGCGGCGGGCCAGTGAATCGCAGACAGAAGAAGCGGCTGAAGATGTGAGGAAGGAGTGTCGTCGGTGTTCCCCCCCCCCTCTACTGGACACTGAGAGCGAGGCAGGGGGGAGAGCTTGTCCCACCTGGAGGAAGAGTTCAAAGGAAACATTGTTGGTGGTATTTCACCTCCTTTTCATTTGGATGCTGTCTTTGCTTCATGTTTGCCTTTTATCGTGGAAATCAATAATATCATTAATATTGAAATTTAAATATATCAATTTTTATCTTGTGTATAGGTATTTGTTAAATTTTAGTGTGGGTGAGTCTGTATGTGAGTGTGTCTGAGGGTGTGTGATGCACGTGGCATACTGTATGATGGCTAGTGAGGGCATGTGGTCTTAAAAAAATTAAGGTGGTGCACTGGGAGTGTTCATGGGCTGCGGTTTCTTGAGAAACAGTCGGAAACCTTTTGATTCCTTCCATTGAGTGTCCTTTGGTTTGTGTTTTTGTCAATGTCACTGCTATGAAGTTTAGCTCAGTATGAATAAATGTAAAAAACAAAAAATGCAATGTGGTCTACATAAAAGCTTGTATTATAAATTAATAAATCTTTAAATAAGGCAACTTCTCTTGGTTTACTTCAATATCTTTTCTATTTGCAACTAAAAGACATTTCAGTCTGGTAGGAAGCTGATGGAAGCCACGGGTCAAATCTGCAGCTGTCAATAATGTCTTGGAGTGTCATAGAGACCAAATAAGTTTTACTTTTAAAAGGATCATTTGCTCTTCAAGCCGGTTTTATGAAGATCTTATGCAGTCAGTGTAATACCAGACCTCATTGACAAAACAATCATTTCACCTTGCAGACACAGGTTGCCTTGATCAGTTAGTTTGTGTGACTTTGGTGCTTTTTACTTTTGATTCACAAACACAAACTAACAGATTGAGGCAGCCGTAGACCAGAAACCCCCCGTGTTCTGAGCGGTAAAATTATTGTTTTTGTCACTGGACTTTGGTGGGTTTTGCAACATGACTTAATTTCCCTGTCAGAAGGGTAGCAAGGGAAAGTGGTAACATATTTTTGGTATAGATAACCCTCAAACTGATATTGATTTTTGATTTGTCTGGATTTTGTTTAGGTTGCTAGAATAGCTTCAGCTCCCATATCCAGCTATAACTTGCTTTACTCCCTGACAGAACATACTTTCTGCTTCACTGAACTGGAAGCGTGCCAGGTGTCATCCACTGCAGGTTATTCACTGACTGGACAATTATCCATTTAAGAGACTGAGGCTGGAGTTTCAGTCACATTTTAGCACGTAGCCATTTGTCGACAGGAAGGAGAACATCATACTTGTCACTGGTCAAGAATCCAAAAAATAAATCAGTAGCAATTACCAAGTTGTCCTTTTATAATTTATTTTGTTTAAAGGTGGGGTTTGTAACTTATTTCAGAAACACTTTTTGTTATATTCCATGGAATGCTCTTAACATCCCGATAGCAATGAATACATGAAATGCTTTGACAATAAATATATACAAAAATGTCATCTGTGGAAGCCGTAGCGCTGTGAAAAGCACGACCAATAATTTTAGTAAAATAACTGGATGGCCTACCTGCCCGTCAGCTTTCCATCTGTGCACAAATGTATCTCGTGCCCTATGCCCTCATTGGTCATGTGCGCGTTCGTGTGTGTTGGAGGAGGGGCTCTGTAAGGAAGTCTGAAGGAAGAGGCAGATTTTTTTCGGCTGCGTAGTTTCCAATTCTAGCGCACTCGAGCTGGTTTCTCCAAAATTACATACCCCACCTTTAACTGTCTCAACATAAATGTTTCAATTGTGAAGTTGTATTTGCCTACCTCTAGGTGGCGGTGTCTCTCTGTTAGCCTTATGAGTGGCTCATCATGGGCTGATGGATTGAAGCTTATATATTTTATTTTGTCTGTACAAAATGCTCTGATACAAGTTAAAGTAGTATTAGTAACTAAATGGTTAGATTCTGTTAAAAATAGACCAGTTGATATTTATAAAGCAACTGACGGTAACACTTTAAAATGCTTAAAAGCTTAAAGGGAACAAAATATACCTGTAGACATTTTGGTCAGACATATGTGAAGTCAGTGGACTTGTGCTCTAATTGGGTCCTAACTTTCTGTTGAGTTAATTTCCACAGCTTTGCTCCGTCTGCCTCAGGAATCTACTCCTGACGTGTAGCTGCAAGAACTCCAGGTTTCCAGTTGACACTGGCAGCGCAGCTTAGGAAATGAGTGATCAACCCACTTCTTTCCCTGTACTGCACCTCGAAAACAAGCTATTGTGTTAAACAACTCGTCATTCTTCACTTTTTCCACTTACTCTTGTCTGAACTGCCCGCAGAGTTGAGTGTAAAGTCCACACAGGAGTGGTCAGCAGTGATTAAATGAGTGCAGGGAGAAGTATTTGCTACTTAAGCGCCCCACATTGGGAGCTACTGCAGGATGAATGGCTCTCTGCGGTGGACATGACTCAGAGCACGCGTGCAGACAGTTCTGTGTGTGCTGGGTCCAACCAACTCAGTCTGTCCCTGGAGGCCGGCTGCTCTCACAGCTGCTCCTCAAGTCCAGATATGGAGGGCTTCACTCCCTGGCAGCGGCACAGCCTGCAGTTAGAGTCATGCTCAAGTAGAAGTAAAACAATACATATTTTAAGCATACTATGCTCCTTCAGTCAAAAACTGGAAGTTAATTAGTGAATTTTATGGGATTTTAAACTTGTTGCAACTGTTCCGAGGTCTGGGGTCAGTTGGAACATCTGACTTCTTCCTTTCAAGTAATCATTGAGAACAATATTCAGCTGTAAATGGTATAGGTAATTAGCAGACACAAGTTATATAAAAATGTGGTTGGTTAAGATCATCTTTGAGTAACTAAGATAAATGCAAAAGGTGTTGAAACTGTCCCCAGTCTCCTCTGCTACTTAGGATTGAAAACTATTGAGTAGAGCAGTGGTTCCCAACCTGGGGGGCGCGCCAAAGATCGCAGGGGGGGCGCCAGGCCTCAGATGATTTGAGGCCAAATATCATATTTAGACTTTTTTAAATTTTTATTTATTTTTAATATAATGGTAACGCAATACATGATTGTCACTAAAAGCCTTGTCTCTACATTACAATAACATATACCAAATAATTGATTAATTAATTTGAATAAAAATGTAAGTTAGTAGCTATTAAAGGCATAAAAAGACAGAAATGTATAATTCTTTCTTTAATAGAAATGTTTCTTCTGCCCGTAAAGTGTCCAAACCAGGCTTTTCTGGATAAGCGCATTTTTAAAACATAGTCATTGTCCATGCCGGTTTCAGTTGGATTATTTGTCACAGTTGCTCCGATCAGATCGGTCTCCTCCATTTTGTAGATCATTTACGACTTTTGAATCCACATAAACACATCGGCAAAATCCGGCTTACTTTGAGCATGTGTTTTAAACAGTTTAATCCCTTTGTGAATTGTTTCCAATTTCACTTTCTTTTGCGACAATTAGAGTTGATTCAACTTGAATTCCCCATTTTCAATTAAAACGTTTTAATTTCACATTTTGTAAAAAATAAAGTATCTGAAAAAATGACTGATTCTTGAAAAACACTGAAACAGCCACAAAGAAGTTGCGTTGCCGTTACAGGAGCCCAAATTAAACAGACTGAAAGCTCGATTTGATATACAGATTTGCTGAGGCTTGAAAATCCTTGGAAACAATTGGTGTAATGCTCAACATACTATAGGTGTAGTTGTTTTTACATATTTAGATGCAGGAGAGTTTCATATTATATCTTTAAGGAGCTAAACCTTGGCATCATATTATACATCATCACAGCTCCTCTGCTCTCTCTGGATATTCAGGCTTAATGATAGACAGATAAAGTTAGAAAATGCCTGAGTCTACATGAGGTTGTGATATGTGTGTTATTTTCTGCTCTGACTTTCAGCTGTAAATCTGTATTCCCTCCACTGCTTCTTACTGTTTTCATATCTGTTCCTCCTATATTAAAACCAGCTGTGAACACACACACACACACACACACACACACACACACACACACACACACACACACACACACAGAGAGAGAGAGAGCCCCGCACACACTCAGCAGCACTCTGGCTTCTGGTACCACGCAGAGTGACAGGAAATCTGACACAAAAACTAAAAACAGATCAAAGTAATCACAAAAGGAGCGTCTTCCTCACTGTTCATGATTAAGAGTGAATGTGCGGTCATGACTCTGCATGTGTGTTATCATGTGTGCATTCCTTTGAGTGTATTTGTCCACAGCAGAGGTCCTCCGATGGCACGAAATGAAAGAGTTCAGTAGGCCAGTGTGAAAACATACACACTCATGCAGGGGTTGAATTAACCCAGCGGGCTGTTAGCAAATGAGCAGCTCTCATGCTGACTCCAGAAGCTGCCACTATCTCTCTTCGTCTCAGGACCCCCTTCTGCTCATGGCTGTGAAAACACTTGTTTATGTGGCTCTTTGTGTCCAGATGAAGGTGTGTACCAGGTGTGAGGAGGAGGAGGAGGTGGTGGTGTTGTAGCTTTAGACAAGAGTGTCCAAATCTGTAACAGAAGGACAGACGGCACGGTCAACTTCTTTTTATTGGACTGTTTCTTTTACCAGATGGCCCCTCCGTTCCTTGTAATATGCCACTGTAAAGAGCCGCTGCTTTGACAACAATATCCGCCCTGTGCACCAGAGGGAGAAAAATGTCATACACAAATATTTCTCAGCATTACTGAGCAGCAGGGGATGGAAAATGTAAGGTCAACAACACACTGCTATCACAATCCTCTGGGATATAGAAATGACAAAGCCTTAAGGCCTCATGGGGAATAATCTTTGTTATCCTCATCACTAGTTCCTCGGACCAGTGGCGGCGCCAGAGTATTTTTGTTGGGTAATCTATGGTAGGGCTAACCCATACAGTGGTGGGGCTCAAATCAGTATTTGCAATGTAATTACATAGACGCTCCCCTTGACAGTGAAACGCCACGCGTGAGGTTTAGATTATTTCCCTGTCTCAATCCAAATTGAACTGTACGAAATAGAAAGAGAAATTTGTCTTGTAGTAAATAAAAAGGGCGACCTGGAGCCAATCCTGCAATTTCCCCACAAGTGAAAGAGTTGACATGCTGAAAACCCAACCCCTGCAGGGGGGTCGTCCCCCAGGAGATTTTTTGAAATACTAACATAAAATACACATTCTGGTACTCTCTTGAGAAGAAAAATAAATAAATCCATTACTACACAACTAGGCCTACTTTGTTCTGAAAGCTGAACCTGCTGCTCCTCACAGAGAGAAGAGGGAAGAGGCTGTGTGAATTACTTTACATTGTGGATAAGGGTGGATAGCCCCCATTGTTCTGTGTGTCAAAATGAAAGACAGCCCACACACCTATCAATCATCAAACCGTGGGGTCTTATTTCATTACGTGTTGATAGGAATCAACACGTAATGTTGTATCGATGTATATAGAGATGTAGGCCTACTACAGCAAAAGTATTCTCCGTCGGGACTTCCTGCAACAACACCACGCCGTTATCTTGATTCTGATTGGCCAGAAGACATTATCAAAGATGTTCTATTGAGAAGACGATCACTACGTGACAAAAGTTTTCAAAACCGTTTCTAGCCTTCGGTATTTCCAGACAAGTGGCTACTGAAATCAATCTTACCAGCGCGCGAGTTGGCAGACTTTATTTTGCTTACTTTAACATAATTTTTCATGGTGGGGCTAATCCATTTCTTGGTATGGCTGTAGCCTACCCCAGCCATACCCTGGCGCCGCCACTGCCTGTGACAGTGTATTTCTACAGGAGGACATTAACACGCACAGACTCACGAGGTGAAAACAATACCAGGGTTGCTGTTACAGCTGGTGTTTGGTTACACTTCACATCACAACAGTAAACTGGGTTATTCTAAATCTGTATTATAATTGGATTAGCAATAGCAGCCCCTTAATACACTGTAGAAAAAAGTTCATAAAAAAACAGGAGCACTTATGTGACTCATATTTGCAGCTGCTGCGGGAAAAATGACTTAAGAAACTAAAAATAAACAATAATGGGTGAATATCATATAATCTGGAAATGTAAATTAAAAGAATATCTCTGCAAAGTTTAAGACTGTGCCTTCATACAAATCCTTAATAAATAAATAATTTTAACAAATCAATATATACTTTCTGGGTATCTTATTGAAAGGTACAAGGTCAGAATAGTGAATACATTTTGAAAGGACTTTTTTAAATAACTCAGTAGGCTACATATTTAATTATTACTGTAACGTCCAGGGGACCACCTGGCTCAGCCAAATATAATTTCACAATAGCGCCATCATGTTAAGCAGATATTTAAATGTATGTCAAAAAAGTAGAACATAATTTGTTTAAATGAATCACAACACAATCAATGTCCTAGAAGCATAGCCACTGTTACCGTACTTCCTGCCTTGTTATTGTGGTGGAAAGAGGGATTTTCTTAAGCCCCAAGCCTGTTTTTCAGGTTTCAGGCTCGAAAATGACATTCCCAGAACAAATGACCATATCTTCTCTTCTAAAAAGGTTAAATTAATAATCTTTTTTCTCAAAGTAATGATAAACTTGTGAGTTGGATGTAGAAAAGTCAGAATCAATATAGATTTTTTTATTTTAAAGAAAATTCAGATTGAACATGGTAAAAAACTGTAAATTATAGTGTCCGTCCAAAATATATTTTGTACTTATAGTGAAAACTAACCTTGGATGATGGGTTAGTAGACTAAAAGCTTTAGGAATCCAAAGTACAACATATAATAAGTACCCTGTATCAAGATTGATGCAAAACAAGTGATATTTGACCTTTTTAGACAGATTTTGCAAAAAAAACCTCTTCTGGGGCCAATTGGGTGGATTTTCCTTATCTCTGGCCCCCCTTCTTCGATTTTGACATGTGACATTTCTTTAGAGCCAATAGAATCGAAGGGAAATCGTCCCGCACACGCTCATGTTAAAAAAAAGATGGCGTCTTCGCGCATTCAATGAAGCTATAGAGTTTAGGAATGGCCTGCTCTACTATTTTAAAACGGAATTGCAGTTTTATTGCTTATAGATTATCAGAACATTTCAATGGGGACACAGCCACATTGGATATTAACCTATGGATTAATTATATCATCGTTGTTATCGTTTTAATGCCATTGAAGACCAGTTTTGACCAGACAAAACCAAGGTAAGCCATGTTAGCGTTGTGGGATACCTAGCGCCACTTGTTTTGATGTACGTTTTTATTGATAACGTCGCGAGTTTGTATCTTTCAGTGTTGAGGTGGGCACCGTTAGATTCTGTGTCTTTACGATCATAAACGATGTGTTGGATGTGCAGCTAGGATAAGTAATAAGGGAGCTAGGAGTGATTTTCGGTGCAGTAATAGGTTAGCATTTTTCGCTCGGGGCTAATTCAGAGGCTCACTGTTAGCATTGTGTGTATTTTTTGAAAAAAAAGGAAAGAGATCAGTTAAATGAGTTTTTTCCCGTTATATGGATATACAATATTCATAGTTTATTAAATATTAAGGTTCCTTAGACGTTGTTTCCTGTTTCCTGCAAATGATGCGATTTCGGCCCTGAAACCGGGTCTGTGGGGCTTAAGAGGTTTTAACATTTAATAAGCTTTTCTGCGCAGAATAGAACCAAACTTTACAGAGTCACATGTTCAAAGCCAAAACTCTGCAAAGTCTGAATCAAGATTGCTTGTGTTTTATCATGGTTAAATTCAAGCTGTTGAAACACCCTGTAAATCTCTTTTTACAAATAATAACACAGGCTATACTCCAAAGTGTTACTGTATAACTAGCCATGTACATACGATACACGATACGATATTACTTTATTTGTCAGATCAAGTCTGAAATTTGACTAGCGTCACAGCAGCTCCATGTCCAACATCAACAGACAAGTATCCAGACACAATACATGAAACACAAACAACAAACATTTAACATAACAGCACAATCAGTGAGAGCGTGCATTTGATCTGGGATTTAGCTCTGTATTTACTGTGAGGATTGACTGATGCACAAAGGAGTGCTTCAGTCTGACTTTATTGAATCGTGGGACCCTGTATCTCTGATTAGATGGTAGCAGTTCATATTCACTGTTCAGAACATGTTTTGGGTCAGAAATGATGTTGTTGGACAGCCTCACTAGGTTGTTATGATAGGCTGAGTCATAGAGTCTCTGACAGTGTGACCCTAGTACATTTCAGTGTGACCCTAAAAGGTCAAAGGTTAAAGTCCCTGACATGTATTGAGTCATGATAAACACATCGATAGGTGACAACATATGACCATGTGATGGTAAAACACACATTATGAAAGTATCCTTGTTTAGGCACACATCTCAGAGATGCTGCAAAAACAGTATATTTTCATTTACAGTAACATTACATCATTCCTCTGTGATTTCTTGGCTCAGTAAACTGTGTCCTCATTGTTTGTTTGAGACGGGCACTGGCTTCTCACCAAACTCTCTTCCTCGAGTTTCACTTCAAATCAAAAGCACAAAATAAGCTATGAAGAAAACACATGCTAAAGTTATTACACAAAGGACTGAGTTCAGAACTTGGAACAAATGCAGTCCAGAAAACGTCTGTCTCTCTCATTACAAACGAATGATCACAGCCCTAAATGTTTGTGTACCTGCGATGATGCAACAACTTGGACTTGATCTGATTTCTGCTCATTATAGTTATCATTGTATTTTGATCAGTGTTTTCCTGCTGCTCGGCCCCGGGTTGTTTCCCTCTGATCTTGATTACTTTGGCTCTCTATTTTGGCCCTCATAGATATGATCATTAACTGACTCCATTTTCTTTTATTGCACGTGATTACTCTTTTCTTTTCATCCCTGTTTGTTTCCAGGATGAACATATTTCGCTTTATGTTCAGGTGTCTTGAATTTCTCCATCTTCACGCACCGACACCCGCTCTGATCACTCTGCAGACATCATTCAAGTGAATCATTTTGCTGATCTCCGGATCCACTCGTTGAATTACTTCATGTTCACATTGTATGTGATTATTGCTCAGTGACACCAGGTGCTGACCCTGTGCTGCACTGTACGTCCCAGAAGAATGCAGCCTCCAGA
Source organism: Notothenia coriiceps (assembly GCF_000735185.1). Taxonomy (NCBI): domain Eukaryota; kingdom Metazoa; phylum Chordata; class Actinopteri; order Perciformes; family Nototheniidae; genus Notothenia; species Notothenia coriiceps. The sequence continues at coordinate 180,936 of NW_011364855.1, forward strand.
TTCCTCAACATGCAAGACTACGTTTTCTTCGCTTAAAACACATTTGCTCAAACAAAGATCCTATTTTTAGCCTTTAATAGCATTATGGCGTCACGCTGCTTCATTCCTAAATACTGGCGTTATCGTTCTCAGTGTTACAATACCTTCCGTCCTTCACACTGTGAGCCTTTACATGTGTTTCTGCTAATGCTGCTGCTTCTAAATGTATAGGTGCCCTTTATTGGACTTGTTGCTGTGTGTATGTTGTTCATTTAAACACCAACATGCTTTACAGTTCATTGCTCTTTTACACTGCCTGCTGGAGCCTGAGCTGTGATTCCAGTTAGTGAGGGATCAGATGGAGGTCAGCGCTGGACTGTGGGGGAAGCACCGAGCCTCTCCGGACTACATTACAGCTTTTATCCTCACTAATGGGATCTCTTGGTGGAGAATCCCAAGGGTGATGGGGATTAAGATACCTGGCCTCGCTCCCACGTGCCATTTAGCATGTGGGGCCCAGCAAATATGTTGCACATGCTGCTGCCGAAACATTTACAGCACTGGACACACAAAGAAACCTCAGGAATCAGCATTTCAGCAATGTCATTGTTGTGCAAGTCACAAATAATAAGTCTCATGTCTCTGAACTGAGTCAAAAGTCAAATCCCAAGTCCTAAGCTTCGAGTCTGGAGACCAAAACATGTCATAATGCGCAGTTCAGTAAGTGCAATGCCATTTTGACCCCGTTTTACTAAGTGGAATTTATTGTTACAGACTGGCTCATAGGCTGCAACAAAGTCAAACAAGACAACTTGACGTGTAACAGAAAGCATATTTATTTACAAGATACCATAAAAACACTAAAACAAACCTGAAAGTCAGTAATCACTCGCTGTGTTCAACGAATTTGATCAGGGGAATTAAGCGGCAACTGCCTGCAAATGAATAAAGTCAACATTAGTGGGTTTAGGATACATTATTTTGTGGCACAGTTTTCAAATTACATTATTTTTAATCTTAAAGTTTGAGGGAGTGTATCAAGTATTTTCAAGTCAATAGGCTGAAATCCAAGTGAAGTCGCAATGAGTAATTGGTATTAAAGTCAGGTTGTCAAATAGAGCCTAAAATCCTCAAATATGTGACTCGCTAGCCCCTCTGGTATCAGGAGCTTAACAAAGTAAGTCTGAGCTCAGGTTGTCAGGGATCTGTCTTTGTATCTCCCTCTCAGTATGTCAGCCTCTCCACGCCTCGACCCAGTTGAATCTGACACCGTTTGCAACCCAACGAGAGAGTATCGGGTAATGGAGAGCTAAAGGGACGCCCGGGCCTCAGAGACAAAGCTTTTACGTTTTTCTGCTCTGCTTGACTTGAATAACATTGCTGGATATGTTCAGGAGTTTCCCGGCGTTACAGCCAAAGTTAAAAGAAAGAGGAGGGAGTGAGAAAAACCTCAGCTTGGATGATTATTAAATAACCTAGGGTGAAATAAGTCTCTTTGTGGAGACCTCACAAAGAGAGAAGTAAAGACAAACTTTGAAAAGGTTGCTTGCTGAGGAAATCAGTCTTTTTCTATCAGGATATTATAACCTTAAAGACAGCCAACGGTCTTCTCTCGTCTCTCTTTTAATCCTTCATTTTGCTCTGTCCCTCAGTGAAGAAGCAAGTGTCTGTGTGCGTCACGACTTAACGATCCATCTGTCCATCACATGGCGGCTCTTTAAAAGAAACTCAGCTCAGTTACCACATGAAATCAACTCCACCAGCACCACCTCTGCTGCTGCTCTCATGCGCCTCCAACGTGTTTGTGACTTGTTTATTTCCATGTTCTTCATCAGGCTTTTTGATCCTCTCTGGGATAACAAAAACTTAAACTGCCAGATGCAATAAACAATCCTTTGACGCGTACTTAAAATCCTATAATTGATTGTTATAGTGTTACAGGATATGAGCCCTAAAACAAGAGAACAAATAAAACATTTGTATATTTCTTGGCTCAAACCTGCAAATTAGTCAGCATTTTTGTACTTCTGGTTCCCCACAAGGGTGAATTGAACACGTTTTTGTTAAGATGCCTGATGCAAGTAAGGTCTGTGGTTTTCCACTTTTTTTAATACCCCATTTTAACACGGCAGAGTCCCTTAAAAAAGGTGGCTTGTAACACATGGCTGAACGAGACCAGAGGTTGTTGAAGATATCAAACATCATCACTAGTCAGCTTTTAAAGCCTTATTGCAATACCTATTTATCTCACTTTTTCTAACTTGTTAATTAACAGTTTATAGTATTTATTTTCCAGTTTTGTTCGATTTGGCAAAACAAATCTAATTACAATTAGTTAGTGTTGATGACGTTGAAGTCATGTGATTAGAGGGGGGTGTAGTTTGTTTACTGTGTTGGCTTTGAACTTCTGGTGATTGCATTTCACAATATCATTCTCATTTTCATTTCCAGGTTCATATTAGTATGTTGTGTCTCTGTGACATGTCTCCATGCTTTAATGTTCAAACATTTTCCTCATACAGCCTGTGCTGCAGCACCTCTTTTCACCCTCTGTCTGAAACCAGAGCCCAGTCTGCTCTGATTGGTTAGCTGGCTGGCCTTGTTGGTGATCGCTTAGAGATGTCCCGCCCCATTAGCCTAAAAAGTACAACGTGTCTAAGCACTAGCCAATACGAGCACATGTGTTACATAGTGATGTCACTATGTTACGGAAGTAAACAAAGAGAAACTCCCTCTGGAGGGAACACAGGGATTTCTTCTTTTCCAGACCATTTACATGCAAAAAACATAGACTACAGCAAAGGGGAAACCCCAAAAAGCACTGTAGGACCTCTTTAAAAATCATAAAGAAGTTTTGAATTGTGAAGATGATGTTACTTAAGGGAAAGTATCAAGAACCTTTGTTGCCTTTTTCCCTTTTACTTTGGTGCAATAATCCAAAGTCCAATAGAAAGTTCCCACAGTCTTTCTGTGGAGGGAACCAGGGTGATGCCAACGTTCAGGTCTGCCTACATTAAAACGTCTTCCCTGCCGCTCTCTATTTGTTTCTCCTTGTGTTTTGTGTTAGAACACAGCGGTGATCTTTTCTTCGGCCCGGCAGCAGCTCTGGTGCTGAGAGCAGCAACAAGAGAAGGTCAGGTGGAGTCCACTGGGCTGCCAGGAGTCTGATTTATGAGCAGCAGGTTCACACTGTTTCTGGTGCTTTAACTGACTTTTCCATATTTTGGTTTAATATACAGGAAGAGAAAGATATGATTTAAGAGCCCACAGGCTGTGACTTGAACGCTCGGCACTTCTTTTGCTTCTGTTCCTATAGTGCAAATGTAATCTGAGGACACTGCAGAATTCATTTGAGCAGAAATATATCGGAACGTTATAGTTCCTGAAATCTCAACATTGTGTTTTGTGTGACTTCCAATCCAAGGCTCAAAGGAAAGTTTTACCTTTGCACAAACTTTGCAGTATACTCGGGAATATTCTAAAAAATACCCTTAATATATTTTTTTACATATTTTGAGACCACATTCAAACCATGCAATTGGACCTTCACAAGACGTTTATTACAAATATTTTTAATTTGCAATCAAATAAAACAGACAATTATCACACTGGAAAGTTGCAACCGGAAACATTTGTGCTCTCTTATTTCATTTTCACAATAGTTAGTACATTTTCTGTCAATCTACTAACAATAAGCAACTAATGTTTTCACCTCTACTCACAAGATAGAAAACCAGGTATTTTGCTGCTTTGTATGTTCATAGTAACTGGGCAGTTGTGACATAAACTCAAACTCACTCGGGAGCTAACAGGCAGCTGAAGAAGAACACACACTTGTTTAAGTTTTTACAGAGTGATTTGTGAAAGGAATCATCAACATATTAAGGGACCTAATGACAGGTTAAAACCTCGTCCTCTGGGTGTTTGTTGTGGGTGAGCAGAGGGCATCTGGGACTTGGCGATGAGTGGAGTTGCTTTGGTTCTGCGGTGGAGTTGGTGAACCAGCGCTCTTTAAGCTGACAGTCATTCAACACCCTGCCAAGTCGCAGGCTCATAATTCACCAACACCTCCTGCAAACATGAGAGTTACAGCAACACATACTGTATGCAGGGAGAGACGTTAAACGGCTTTGACATGATGGGAAACATGAAAGTGAAAATATACATAGACCAAGCTAAAGATACCCGGCATAGACGTCTGCCGGTGGCACCTGTGACCACACCCTGCAGTCATGTCACAGAGTAATGACACTACAACACTACAACACTACATCACTGCTGCCAGGTGGGAAGGTACACCAGTTGAGCTTTTTAACATCAGTGATTTTAGCTAGTTTTCTGTTCAAGTCGCATGAGTTTCCTTCCTGAAAAAAACATTTACAAAACTTTTTTTTTCAAAAGAAGTTTTGTTGCCACAAGTTTAGGATAAGGTTAAAATCAAAATGAAGATAATAATATAAATAATTGTGGATATAATGCATATCACGTCCAACATATAAAATCATATATTAAAGCAAGCCAAATCATATAATAAAATAAAGCTNATTTTGACTAAATGAACTGTCAAAGTCTTAAAAAAAACATTTTATGGAAAGAGGACAAAAGAAATGAGCTACCCACTTAAATAAAGCCAATGTACTATACAACAAAGTATGTTCGTGATTATGAATAATAATAATAACATTAGACATAACTCTTAACATATTCTTTACCTAATACCTAATGAAGTTACTTTTTAATAATGATTTTTCTTGGTATCATTAATTTATTTGAATGAACTGTGAATATATAGATACTTCAGATGCATTAGAAGATAAGAAGCTATCCCAGTGTATGTCTGAGTGTCGGTGGGAGCAGGCCGTGTTTGAGTAATGGTGTTACTAATCTGGATCTGGATGGAGTTGAATGTGAGGACACACAGCTGCAGCCCAGCCTCGCTGCTCTGAGATCAGACTCTGGACATCGCAGAGCCTCTCTCTCTCAGACTGTTGTCACCGGTCCCAACGCCTGCACCATAAGTCATTTCAGGGAACATAGAGAACAAACACTGTGATTGGATCAATGTCTTAAAGGATTATCTGACTCAAAATATGAGAACTTGTATATCAGTTATTCACCCTATGTTACCTTTTTGCACAATACTTTATTTAACCTTCATAAATAGTGAACAGAGAATCTGAAAACAACAGCAACATCCATAAACATCTGGTTACAAACTCTAAAACAACTCGTTCAGTATAATCTAAGAGTCGTATGCTCACTTTCCCCCCCAAATGAAGCATTTTTACTTAAAGAGTGCTATTTAATACTCTTCCACCTAAACAGTGTCATCCTCGTACAGACACGATATTGCCAGTGTGAGTTCTGTTTGTGTTTGAACAGTATGGTTTTAGGAAAAATGCATGTTTAATAGTAGTAAGCGCGATATATGAGACTTGATACTGTGTTGTGTAAGAGTTTGTAAACAGATGTTTTATGCATTTCTTCTGATGTTAAACGCAGCCACCATGTACTTCAATTCTTTGTCCAACGTGGAGTTATGCGAGTATAACACAGTTTTCTGCACAGGAGCTCCAACAAGCCATTTAGGACAGAGAGTGAATACACATACTATACTGAGATGCTGTATGAGAAACCAATGTGAGTTTGGAAAATTGCACAATATAAATGTATTTTAGTTGACCTCAACAATGGAATCAGTAGAAATGGCCATGACACGGGACCTTTAAAGCAAAATGTGTTAAAAACAAGTTTTATTCAATATTTAGTACATCCTGAACTTTATGACTTTTTTTTTTACTGTTTTTCCTGGTACTGGACGTCCCTTTCAAAGTGTCCTCCAACTGGATCCCTGGAGTCAGACACAGTTGAGGTTTTTCTCCAAGTTCTTTTTGGCTTTGCACTGGGTGTTTTGGATTCTGCCGCTTATTATAAACAGACATGTGTATGCAAAGCTTTTGTGATGATCCAAGATTCTCAGGCACTCATGTCCTGTGGGCTTTTTGTTCATCTGGCTGCAAATAATCTTTACATAACAATTAAACAGTTGTCCCGGGAATGTTTTGTCATAGCCCTGAAGTCTTTTTGGAGCTGTAAATCTCTGTGCCATCTCCTGTCAGTTGAATTTATAGACCCCAATCAGTTGTGGATTAAATGCTGGTCAGAAACTCTAAGCTCCTGCTGAGCACAGAGCAGAGATGTGCTATGCTGGAATCTAATTATTAGCGTCATTGCTTCATCAATCTGTCAGCAGCTGAAAGGAGAGCCAGCCAGGGGGGACAAAACCCTGAACCCGAGCTTGTGGCTGATCTGCATACAGAGCTTTTATTCTCAGGGAAATTCTCAGGAGTCTGTTTCGGACACTGGGAGTGGGCTTTGTTTCTCTGTGATGTGAAGTGTTTATAGGATTAAACTGTGGGTGTGGAGTTGCCCTGAGCACTAAGACTGCTCTCAAACATTCTGCGGCTCCTCAAAGCACACAAGGACACAAAAATAAGGACGGCCTTGTTGCTCCAAGTCTGACAGGAAAAAGGCTCCAGTAAAAAGTGCATGGCCAGACCTCAGTGAATTCCTGATGAATGAAAGAATGCAGCAAGAGGAGCCAGGTTCTCTTCCTCCTTGAAGACTTAACCATGAAAAACTCCCAGTGCAGCTTTTTGGCTTGCTCAGCTCCTCATTCACTTGCACAGTTCTGGCACAGTTAAAATACCATAAAAAAGGCCTCTAGATAAATGGGGGGAAAAGGTGGATAGTGGAAAAAATATTTTACTTCACAGATTGAAGGCAGCTACATGCACTGCTAATTTGGTTTGTTTGTTGGTACGTGTGCCTTGTTAAAAAAGGCATCCCTGTCTCTCTTTATTCATACAGGTTGTTTGATGTATTGCAGAGGATATGTCCCCTTAGCAAGCCTGACAGTGATTATGGAAACTGCTGTTGTGTTTAGTTGTAGAGCGGTGTCACTAAATTAATATAGCATGTAAGTGCGAGGATTAGCAGCTGCAGATAACAGGCGAGTGAAGATTTCTGGCAGCTTCACAGCTCTGTTTGTTGGAGAGCTGCATCTGGATCTGTTGTTGCTTCATGCTGCGTGAAAACCACAAGAGCCACACATTACAAGGATAAAAAAGAAATAAAATGACACAATCAAATGAGAAATGTAACACCTAAAAAAAATACAAATGTATCAGCCTGGTCGTTACTCTCGGGTATGAAAGGCTTTATTATTCCTCAAAGGTGACTAGGTTGTGCTCGGGGGTTGGGGTAAATGTACACACACACACACACACACACACACACACACACACACACACACACACACACACACACACACACACACACACACACACACACACACACACACACACACACACACACACACACACACACACACACACACACACACACACACACACACACACACACACACACACCAGCAAACACAGACTGTTACACTGGCCGTTATCAAGACTTCTTTGTTACCTAGCAACAGAGTTGTTCCCGTGGGCGGATCTTTTGTGAGTTATTGAGTCTAGAGCAAAGAACTGTGGCGATAACATTCCGGAACATTCAGGAACATTCCACTCAGCACTCAGGTGTCCCCTCAGTCTGATGGACAGTTTACTGACACCAATCATCATTATCAAGTTACACTGTCTTACATTGATTAAGTAGGGTGGGATTCTTTTTTTGTCAGATTGGTAAAATGTAAAAACGTTATACTCTTTAATAATGGTTGCTACCTGCCTAGCACCAAAAGGCAGATGGACACAGATATGCCTCATGACCACATCATGGCTCAACTCAACCCTTTTTACTTTTCCATGGTGGACTCTTAGCTGTTCACCATAGCAACCTGTGAAATGAATCCTTTCATCGACAAACTCTGCACTTTGTCAATTGTAAGTTTTAGTACAATGGTTTGAGTGAATAAAGTAAATGCTGTCGCTATTGACAATAGCTTGGCTATGTCAAGTGTTGCACAAGTGATCATTCTCTCCGACCAAGCATTGGTCTGCAGTGTTTTAACTCCATCTTCCACTATCTCTCAGTTAGTTTGAAACCCTGACATGGGTGAACAATAGTACCAGGTACTATCCACAACCTTTGCTAGTGGAACACCACTAACAGAGAGTCAAGTTAAAGGCCCAGATACACCGGCCCGAATGGGAGTCGGGCCGAACATGAGCGTGGGCACGCCCTATTCGGAGTGGTGTGCGCCGCACCGTCGGGTCTTTTCTGCCGACCTGACGCCTTTTCTTGNACATCAACATAGCCTGCTTGTGCTACCACACTTTCCCCTCAAAATATCGTTAAATAACGAAACTTGGAAATAGTGCCAATCCATACAAAGTGTAACCACATCATGTACATATGAAAGCAATCTTTAAAAAATAACAGCGTTGGTTTAATCTGACTATTTTGACCATGTTCGTGCTGTTTTTGCCATAGAGAAGCATTGCCCCGGAAGTGCGTTTTGAACTATCCCGGCATACATAAACCACGTGACCGGCTGGCGGCGACATCAAAGAGTGTCGTAACTCTTTAAGGCCCAGATACACCGGCCCGAAATCGGCAGTAAATGGGAGTCGGGCCGAACATGAGCGTGGGCACGCCCTATTCGGAGTGGTGTGCGCCGCACCGTCGGGTCTTTTCTGCCGACCTGACGCCTTTTCTTGGCGTCGAGAACACCACCGGAAGTCGGACAAAGGGATAACACTGATTGGCTGTTCAGCTAGCGAATCAGTGCATGAGAAGCGAACGGAAGTGAGGGAGGTAAACAAATGATTTAAAATGGAAGATGGAACACACACGGACGGCTATTTCACCTCATCGGTTTATAGAGCTCCTGTTCGTTCATGTTTTCAATGGACGAGAGTGAAAATGGAAAGAAAAACGCTATTTGTTGTTTGTTTATATCACTGGCCGGTGTATCTGGGCCTTTAGGTGGCTGTGTTGTACCATGCATTGGAAATGCAGTGACTAGCTAGTGAACAAAGTAAACAACAACTAGCAAGCTAAAGAAATCATGATTTGATCTCAGGAAAAGTGGAGACTGAAAACATAGCTAAGTAGTAGAGTAAATAATGGACTTTAATTCCTGAGAGGGCTAAAACGACAATTGCTAATGGATGCTAATGTTGCACCTGGAACTATCTGGGTTTGATTAAAGATGCAATGTGGTGACAAGTAACAGTGTTTGGGGATATTTGATATCGGCAACAACAAAAAAACAAGCATAGTGTGAAAAATAATCGTTGACAGAAGTTTAAGTCAACATTTCCCTGCAGGTTCACTGGTTGGAGGTGATAGTATGTTTTCAGCAGCAATCTCATCAGTGAAACTCAATTGTCTCTGTGCAGGAAGCAGAGACTCCCACAGTGTCAGCGGGAATGTTCGCTCTGAGGCTGTAAATATTTGGGTCTGTTTGCAGAGTCCTACAGCAGATTTATTTCTCCACTCACAGGACCTGAATGCTTTTTGTCTGCTCCACGGAAACAGTTTCAGGAAGTCTCATCCATGTGATGTGGTCAGATGTTTTGCAGTTGACCACGCTGCATTTTTTCATCAAAGCTTTGTTTGATGAGTTATTGAAATTCAAACCATACTGGTGTGATGAAGGCTGTGCTTTGACTTGTTGAAGCTCACACGTTTGCATTTTCCACAATTTGCAACAGCTGCGCCGCCGTCTCCAATCCAGACTCTTTCACTTTAGGTGTCACTGTTCATCACGGATGAATAGATACTTCTGAATTATCTCCGATATTTGTCCCTGAGTCATCTCTCCCCTCTGGTGTCAGTTAAACGAAATACCCACACTTGGGTACCGGCTGTCGTTGATGAGTTCCTATCAAATATTTTGGCGCTGATCGTCTCATCATACTGGGAGGTTGTGTGGGAAGTATTTCTTCATTGGAGACTTACATTGTCTTTGCTTTTAGACATGATTGTATTCAGGGTCAAGACTTGTTCTGGGTCATTAATAACATCACAAGAATAATATTTGTAAAAAGAAATGAAACTAAAAGCAAACAAAGTCAGAGATCGTAGAGGGTTTGGTTTGAATAAGAAGATATTACATGCCAATTTAGACTCATTTCTGTGCTGTTTTGCTTGAATATCACTTGACAGAGAAATAATATTTACAATTGTTATCTTATTGATATAAAATATTTGTGGCCAACTTTTTTTTACAGGGAACTGGCCGTGGATTTACAGAGATGTGTTTTGCCGTTTGGACCATAATTCCTGTTGTATCACTTCATTACACAAACAGTGGCCCTTCTCCATGTATCCAGGCAAGAGGGATGTTTAAGGTTGTTATGGCAACCCAAAGGTTGGTGCTAATGAACATCTTTAAGACTCTCCTACACACTTCTCTCTGCCCATGCTGGTAACAGATATTGAGAGACACTCGCTGCACGTCTCCTGATGGGTTTCATCGCAGTTTGCATTCCATAGCTCTGTTTTTGCTAACTGTGTTTTTCCCTTTTTTTTCTTTTCCTCTTACAGCTCATGCAGCCAAACTGAAATTACATCATGTCGAAGGGGAAGTGGTGCTGAGTGCGTACCCACAAAGCCCTGCAGGATAACAAGGGAGCAACGGAGAGAGAGGTATCAGCTCATCAGCAGGATGAGGCAATTTTTCAGGGAGGAAAATATAACGTCTGAAAAGGTAATTCCTGGAAAAGATGACGCTCTTTGTCAAGTGCTGCAACAACATGTGGACTGAAAACGTGGAAACTGTCCTCATCAGCTCATATCTTGAGCTGATGAGGAGGAGAGGACAGACAGATGGGATGATAAAAGGGACGGAGTGAAAGCATTAAATATATCCACATGGGGGAAAAGGGGACATAAAACATTGAGGCTGGAGAAAGGGGACATTCTTTGAGTTCCTCCCCTAAAGCACCGCTCCAAAAGAAATCCTCCAGTTTCTGTGGTCTCTAAGTCACGAGAAGTTTTTGACAAGAACTGCAGGATTGTTATAAAAGCTCCTCTCCACTGTTTTAAGGCTTAGATGGCTTGTTTGAATCAGAATCCAATTATCAGATTAAAGAGTGCAGAGAAAACCTGTGATCCCGTTAGTAAATCCCCATTTGCTCACAGAAACTGTGGCGGGGCCTCACAGCCTGTCAGCTCAACGTTACAGGAGTCTTGATCCCCTGGGCCCACCATGGTCTTCCTCTTTGTTTACCACCTAAAAGGGAACTCCACAAAATTACCATTTGTATATCATTTACTCACCATGTGCTATACCTTCATTTCTTACAGGAATACTTGGTTTTTCCAGCATGTCTCCGAGGTGAACGAAGTTGGAGAAAAGTTGTGATGGATTGATGTACATGGGTTTAAGCGAAAATACATGTTTGGAAAGCAGTGGATAAATGAGATTATGCTGCACAAGTCATGGGGGAGTTTGTAAACAGATATCTTGATATAGGCTAGTTCTGCTCTTGTTAAAGCAGACCCCATTCACCTCAAATTATCAAGACTTTCAAGATAAAACGGGGTTAGTAATTGATACACAAATAACAATTGTGTGGCAACACATGCATTTAAGTAAGTCTAATTTACCATGAGGAAAATATATATACAGTTGAGATTAACTCTGTATGGAGCTATTACAGGCTTTGACTTGTGCCACAGCATCATTTGCATGGTTATAAGGTATGCATGCTCACACAGACCCAGCGTGAACTCACTCATCTGGAATCCTCCAGGCCTGACTGCTACCAGTAATGACACATATTAGGAAATTCCTGCACAAACACTGAATGAATTTAAAGAGATACATGCATCTGGTAACCTGGTGGCTTCATTTTATGTGTTTTCCAATTTTCCTCCAGTGACAGACTAATAAGCCACTTCCTGGAAAAGTGTTCAGATGTTAATGAACATGACAGTCGTTTCTCCAGAGGGGGAAAAAGCCTCTGAGGCCCTTTTCTGTTTTGTTAAATGAATCATCTTGGAAAGTGTGAGAGTACAGGTCTGAAGAAGTGCCTTAAGGTGTTGAGGGTCGGGGTTGAGGAGGAAGTTTACTGACCCTTTGCATTTAGAACATCTCTGCTCTTACTCCGACTCTATGGGTCTGTTTGATCCTCAGAACAATGAAACAATTACTCTAAAGTCAAGGCTGGTGGTTAAAGGAGAACAAGCCTTTGTGGTAGTAGCTCCAAAGCCTATCCATCCAAATAGCCTTTTGCTTTTCATCAAATGTTCCCTCTTTATTAAATCACATCATTTATTTTCAATGGCCTCTGGTTGCTCCCAGCTGTTTTAAAATGTTTGTACTATGATATAAAGTAATATATAATGCCGTTGATTTGAACAACACTTCATTCAACTACAGTTGATTTCAAAAAGTGTTAACTTGACATGAAATTCAGGGCCTCAATCTTAAAGAGGACAAATTATGCTAATTTTGTGCCTCTACAACTTTACTCAATAAATAACAACTATGCAAGTCTTTTGTGTTTACTTCTGTTGTGCTCACTGACAGGAAGGCCTTCTCCTTATAGCCAATACCGTACCTGACAAAAGCTGTGTCCATCCCTCCTGGTGTCCACGTATAAAAGAGAACAGTGTCTGACGTGGAGCTCATGGTCTGTGTCAGACAGAGCAGCAGTGTGTCTGTGTCACCGGGTCGATTCTCAGTGCAGGAATGTTCATATGGAGACGACATGTTCGCCCAGTGCTCGTGTTTCCTTCTAAAAGACATGAGAATCAGCTGAATTTATAGTTTAAAATTGAACCTGTCCAGAGTGTTTATTTACACGTGTCCACCACTCAAAGCATGCTGGGAGGTTTGAGGCTCTAGCTTAGTTTGGCCCGTGACAGAAGCAGGTAAAGCCTAAACAATTGAATCATTATGTCGGACAGGACGGTTTTGGCAATGAGAGATATACGACCAACAGCTGCTTTAAAGGCAGGTTTTTCCTTTAAGCTGTCAAATGTGGTGTAGATGCCTTGTCTGAAAACTGAACCATGAACGAACCTTTACGCACATGTTATACAAGGAGCTGCTAATCTACCGTACAACGGACAGGAGACAGGTGGGACACTGGATCCTGAAAGGCTTTAGAAGGAATCTTGACAAGACTTACTAGCTTACACATCAATTTACAGAGGTTGGCAAATTGTGAGAAATGTATTTGGAAGTTTCCATCGTGTGTCAGAAGATTTGAGACAGTTTTCCAAAACAGCAATGGTTTAAAAAAGTGGTTTCATAATTTCAAGAAAGGATGTAGAAGTTGAATTAGTTGTATGCATTAATAATTTAAGAATCATTTACACTTTTTGAATAAGAGTTATTGTATTTTGGGGGTAAAATCCACTTCTTGTTTCTTGCTGAGAGTAATATAATTGGATAAATATAATTTGCATGACTGCGCTAAATATGAAGCTACAGCAATTAGCCTGTTAGCTTAGCTTAGCATAAGGACTGGAAAGAGGGGGAACAGCTAGCGTACAGCAACTCTAAAGCTAACTAATTAACAAGTCTTGTTAAATTTGTACAAAAATGTAAGTGTTAATACAAAAATGTAAAGTTTTGCTGGAAATTATTTTTTATAAAAAATATTTCTTTGCAAATTGCCATTACTGAATTCCGGCGGCACCTCCCCCCACAAACAACTCCATTTTAAATGTTTGTTGTACATGGGACATGCTACTTCACCTGACATCCTAGAGGCAGCCTGGTACGTCATCGCTCAAGAATCAGATTACGTAGGTTTTATATTAATTATAGTGCAATAGTTTTCATAGATATTGTCTACGAGATGAGAAGAACACACTGTATAATATGCTTAGGCTACTAGTGAGTGTTAGCAGTGCTTTTGGACAGATTTTGTTATCTTTCAACAGATCTAGCCAGTTGTTGACCCTTTTTTCCAGTCTTAAAGCTTAGATAACTGGCTGCTGGCTGTGGTTTCATATCTACCGTACATACAGTAAAGTTAGAATGATATTGGCAGATTCAGATTTCACGGATCAATAACTCATGAACAAAACGTTATTCAGACACAAATTACGTCTCCTATGTACCGTGGTAAGGTTGACAACGAACTACAATCACGTGTTGATAAAAAAAAGCCAATATGCGCCGTCCTCCGAGCTGGACACATTAAATTGGTCTCTTTCCGCAGCCGGAGAAGAAACAAGTGCTCAGGTACCGTCTGCAAAGTGCAACTCCGAAAAAAGAGAATACAATAATATTCAATCACTTCACTATTATACAGTATATTTCTACCAAACTCACTACACACATCAATAGTCTCCTGTTGGTCATACTACAGCAGAGAGTTTGGAAGAATATGGTTTGGAATAATTTTGGTGAATATTTATAGTTTAAAATCTTCAATAAATATAGTATAATCTTCAATAACGTCACTATTATACAGTGGAGTGCTACCAAACTCACTACACACATCAATAGTCTCCTGGTGGTTGGACTACAGCAGAGAGTTTTGAAGAATATGTTTTGGAATAATTTTGGTGAATATTTATAGTGTAAAATCTTCAATAAATATGGTGTAATCTTCAATAACGTCACTATTATACAGTATATTTCTACCAAACTCACTACACACATCAATAGTCTCCTGTTGGTCATACTACAGCAGAGAGTTTGGAAGAATGTGCTTTTGAATAATTTTGGTGAATATTTATAGTGTAAAATCTTCAACAAATATGGTATAATCTTCAATAACGTCACTATTATATAGTATATTTTTACCAAACTCACTACACACATCAATAGTCTCCTGGTGGTCGGACTACAGCAGAGAGTTTGGAAGAATATGGTTTGGAATAATTTTGGGGAATATTTATAGTGTAAAATCTTCAATAAATATGGTATAATCTTCAATAACGTCACTATTATACAGTATATTTCTACCAAACTCACTACACACATCAATAGTCTCCTGTTGGTCATACTACAGTCGAGAGTTTGGAAGAATGTGCTTTTGAATAATTTTGGTGAATATTTATGGTGTAAAATCTTCAATAAATATGGTATAATCTTCAATAACGTCACTATTATATAGTATATTTTTTACCAAACTCACTACACACATCAATAGTCTCCTGGTGGTCAGACTACAGCAGAGAGTTTGGAAGAATATGGTTTGGAATAACTTTGGTGAATATTTATAGTGTAAAATCTTCAATAAATATGGTAAAATCTTCAATAACGTCACTATTATATAGTATATTTCTACCAAACTCACTACACACATCAATAGTCTCCTGGTGGTCGGACTACAGCAGAGAGTTTGGAAGAATATGGTTTGGAATAATGTTGGGGAATATTTAAATCTTCAATAAATATGGTATAATCTTCAATAACGTCACTATTATACAGTGCAGTGCTACCAAACTCACTACACACATCAATAGTCTCCTGGTGGCCGGACTACAGCA
>NW_011364856.1:0-3834 GCF_000735185.1 Notothenia coriiceps
TAATAAGAACTGGATACAGCGTGGGAGGCGGGGCCTCATTAATTCCTATGAGAGTTGCTCAATGGCGCATGATGACAAAATGGCCCAACTTTTGAGAGAGCGAAACGTCACTGATTACCCGGCATGCCTGAGAAGTACCCGTATGTGTACTCATAGAGCATGCGCTACTTTAACCACGCCGCCCAAAAGGCTCGTTTACATTAAGCACGTGAATTTGCGTACACGTAACAGCACCGCGCGTTCATGACAGCATGGTACTGGATTTATATTAACGAGGCGGCAGTTAGCAGCTAGCGGCTAGCTAGTAAATTATGCTAAGTTCCACATCAATCGTCATGTACTTTTATATTACGCTGACATCAGGATCTAGTGATATCCAAGCAACAGAGCTTCACTTAGCATGATACTTGTGTGGGTTGTACATGAAACCACTTGGTAATATATAAAAATGTATATGTTGAAGCCTGTTATGATCAATTGTGAGTTAAAACTTTATCTAAAAAGTAAAGCTGATGATGGATTACTGTGGTGGAGTTAAAATAACAATAGCCTATTTCTTTTTTGAAATGTGATGGAGTAAAAGGATAGTAACTGTGATTATTCATGTTAAGTAGCCCACAAGTAACTAAAACGTATCTCCGCTCCGTGGGCGGAGTACTACTCATATGAACATATGAAGATACAGACTCTGATCTCCCTCCTCATCTCTAACCCTCTTCCTTCCCTTTGCCCCTCATTCCAGTCTGTCCGACCTCCTCCACATGTCGGTGCAGATCTCCTCAGGGATGAAGTATCTGGCGTCCCTAAACTTTGTGCATCGCGACCTGGCCACCAGAAACTGCCTGCTGGACCGCCGCCTCACCATCAAGATATCCGACTTCGGGATGAGCCGGAACCTGTACAGCAGTGACTACTACCGCATCCAGGGCCGGGCGGTGCTGCCGATACGATGGATGGCCTGGGAGAGCATCTTGCTGGTAAGGGGGGGGGGGAGTAAACATGAGACAGGGTTATAGAAAGAATAAAAGAAGACCATTTAGACCCAGTGCTAGCTAGCAATATTTTTCAATGTCCTCCCCTCCCTCCTCTCCAGGGTAAGTTCACCACGGCTAGTGACGTGTGGGCGTTTGGCGTTACCCTTTGGGAGATCTTCACTCTGTGTAAGGAGCAGCCCTACAGCCTGCTGTCCGACGAACAGGTCATAGAGAACACTGGCGAGTTCTTCAGGAACCAGGGTAGACAGGTGAGACGAATCTAACGCACTCCCAAAGGACAGTTCAATTGAGATGTGTCATTCATTGCATAGACGACCTTTGTACCCCTTAAAAAGTATTTTTCTGATTCTTTACTAACGATCTCTTTGTCTTTTCGACTAGATTTTCCTCTACGGCCCTCCGCTCTGTCCACCTTCGCTCTTTGAACTGATGATGTGTTGTTGGAGTCGCGATATACCCGACCGACCCACATTCGAGGGACTTTACCAAGCCCTGAAGCCCCATGTCAACCAGTGAGCAGTGTCCGCTTGGATGTACCACTCTGTGGGATGTCCATATCTGGACTCTTTACAAGAAGATAGACTGACACCACAAAAGAAAGGACTGGAATTATGTTATAAGAGTATGTCAGAGGGGTAACGGAAACTGACAGAACTGTGGTCAGAAAGTGGGTTTTCTTTGTAGTAACATCAGCACTCTATTCTGAGAGACAAAGTTGAGGTAGAAGGAGAAAGGCTTGTGTACTCAGAGGAAAACAAACCTGACAGTTGGTAGTGAACAAATACTTTTAAATATTTCTATTTGATTGCTGATTTGACAGTTTCCCACCTCTCCTTAAAGCCCCTTCGACCAAAACATCTTGTTAAACCTTTTGACACTTTTTTTTCCCATTTTGCTATGGTGCCAAAGTTTGCGTAAACGTTAATTTTCTTCTTGTCTTTGGCTTTTAAAGATGCCAACAACTGGACAGACTCTTCAGTCTTGTTATTTTCAACTGTCCCTGTGGTTTTTATTATTATTGTAAAGCACTGTCTGTGTCTCTCAGTTATTCATGTTCATTTAACCCACACTGGAGCTAGGGTTAGGGTCAAATTGTAGTGTAGTTTATTTTTAGATTTTTATTCTATTTTATTTTACTTGTTGGTCTTTTTTGTGGATATACATTTTGTTTAGCTGAGGTTCACATCACGATGCCAAGAGGCTGCGTTGATACCTGTGTGGTTCAAAGACTGAAAATCAGTCAGTGTGTAACTGTGGGTTATTTAGGAGAGTAAGTGGATGGAGGGCACATTTGAACCAAATAATAATAAAAAAAATGTTGTCCCTTTTTGTTGCCAAAGAGAAATAAAGATTATAAGTAATAAAACATATATCAAATGTATAAAAAAATCATCTTTGTGATTTAACTCCAACAATATAACACTAACATCTAGCACTGGAAACTTTCTTTTTAAAGTACCTTACCTTTGAGTATGTTACCAGTGGAAAATCAAGCCAATTCTAACAACATGGGTGCTGATAGATGGGACATTATCTAATGCAACAATCTTATGTCACGTTATCTCTTTACCTGTGTGCTGGGGCCTGTAAAATGTACACGTATGTTCAATGTGTTTATGTCTATGTTGGAGTCCAGAGATTTGTATGTTTATAGATTAGCCAGCAAGCCTTAGCGCAATATTTAAAAAAGTAAAGTCTGTTGTTTCATTACTAGAATCAAATAATTTAAAATACAATTGTTCAAATTAAGAGTGAAATATTCACCAAACTGAAAAGAGCCCTAAGCAACTCAACTAGTATTGAGATTTTGGCTAGCAACCAACGTTGTTGTTAGCTGACTCAAAAAGCTAGCAAGTTGTAATGTGGGGTAGTAAAACCAGGCTCTGTGTAACACTCGAACCGCCAGGGGTCGCTGTATACCTAAAACCGCCAACAGGTAAAATGTACCCGCTAATAGAATGCATTGATTTTCAAGGTACAATGTTCTTTTATTTATCATACTAGAACACAGGGTTAACAGTGAGTCACACAGTGATTAAACTTATACCAATGGAATCTTTGGACTCACAGCTTTCATATGATATCTAGTTTGTGCAGATTGCATGAAGTATAAAAGATCGCTAAAGTGAGTTATGTGCAAAGTGTCACAATCTTATGAAGGACCCAAATGCAGCACTCGAGAAACCACAGAGTATTGGTAATGTACTTTATTGGTAATAATACCAGAGCAGAGGGATACCGGATAATGTACAGGCAAACAAACCAGAGAGCAGCGGGCAGAAGGTGAGTCAGGGCCGGGCAGAGAGTCAGGGAGCAGGCGAGGCGGTCAGCGTAGGTACAGGCAGGGTCAGACAGCAGGCAAGGCAGGATAGTCCAAGGACAGGCAGGATCAGGGATCAGGCAGAGCAGGCAGGTCGGGGACAGGCAGGGTCGGAACCGGGTAGGCAATCTGATAACAAACGCGTGAAAGACTAGCATAAGGCAAAGTACGATCTGGCAACGGGCGTGTGTCTGGTGAGGGTTTAAATACTGGCAGTGAAACTAATGGGTGCCGTAGAGAAAGAGAGTGAGCAAAAACGTAGGTGTGGTTAACAGGTGAGACAGGTGAATGGAAAACTACTGGTGAATGATGGAGCAGACTGTGACAGAACACCCCCCCCCCTTACCTGACGTCCCTAAACGCTAATCTACAGAGGACGGTGGGAGGAGGGGTTAGTACTCATCTGAAAAAGTTATTTCGGCCTCCTTCTCCTGACCCGGTGGGAATCGACGTCCTCATCAGAAGCAGGCCCCTCGCTGTCCTCCTCGGAAGAAGAGCAGTATGTGGAGAGACTCTCCC
>NW_011364857.1:0-3254 GCF_000735185.1 Notothenia coriiceps
GTTAACATGGAAACCAAACAATGGTGTAGCTGTATTAAAGTCCGAGTGGAAACAGTCGTGTGTAAATCTGATTTTGTCAGAAATCGGGAGAAATGCGGGAGAAATATGACCCCGGGAGGAAACCGGGAGAGGGCAATGAAATCGGGAGTCTCCCGCGAAAATCGGGAGGGTTGACAAGTATGACCCACACCCAACCCACACTCAACCAGATGACTGGTTTCAGGGCCAGGATAACTAAGTCCACGGTCTGAAAAACATAACCAGCTCACTGGATTGCACTCGACTGTAGACCACTTGGAGTGGTAGAAGATAAGGGGCTGCAAAAGGTACTACAGATTGCATCGTCTGACACAACATATGAGCTGCCATGCAGAAAGACAGTGACAAAAAGAATCCAGCAGCTTTATGACAATGAAAAGGAAGATAAAGAGAATTTATTGGAGAAAGCCGAATGTGTTGCCCTGACTGGGGATCATTGGACCTCGGTAAGCAATTCAAATTACCTCTGTGTGACGGCACACTTTATTGACATCTTCTCACTGTTCTCAGGTCAAATATTTATATGTGATTAAAAATGCGATTAATTTCGATTAATTCATTACAAAACCTCTAATTAATTAGATTAATTTTTTTAATCGAGTCCCGGCCCTATTACAAACCAATGGTTGCAGAGACAGACTTTGGTTTGTTCTAAGGAAGATTAAATTAGAGGCTAGATGTGAATTAAATCAGTGGGAAATAAACAGATAATTAAGATACAGTAATACTTATGATTAAATTAGACTTAATGATAAATTAGTACAACAGTTTCCCCTTTGGCCGGACCACCGGCCACAATACATATTACACAATTTATCATGACATCAATGAATACATTTCAAGAGTTTTACATAAACACATCATACACTGATAAAAAGGGTAAGTAAAAATGCTAAAAGACATTTCATGTATTTAGTGGTTGGGCCAAGGGAAATAGTTAGTCTAACTCATTATGTCGAGGCCAGATTCGTCATGATATGGAGGTAACTAGTCAGATACTGGAAAATTGTCATGTGTATGTTCAAAGTCTTTGAGAAGTGGGAACTGTTCAGTTAGGGATAGGAGCCTCTACTGGTTCTGATAACATAGTATTTTCAGGATCACGCTGAGGTTGTAAATTCGAACAATACCACAGAATACAGTTTCGAATGTCACTGTCCACTTGCATTTTCCTGATTTTCCAAAAGCTCAGAGTTTCCATTGAGCACCTGTGTCGCTCCTGCATCAGATCCTCAGAGTCCCAATCAAAACTAAAATAATAATGTACAACTGCCAACATTTCTGGCAGACACACTGATGGAGTGGACCTAAGCGAAAATAACTCAGACCATGACACAGGGGGACCCTGTATTGCCAGAATGGAGGAATTTCCCGAATTTGTCTGTCTAGCAAGATAAGTCAGGAAAGAATACCAGGAATTCTTATCCCCCTCTCCTGGATCACCAAATCCCCAAGGCTTCAACTTCTTCCCCCCATACAAATTCCTCTTCTGCCTCCGTAGCTCATCATGTTTTTCTGATGTAACAGTGAGGCTTCGGTTGGGAATAGTTTCAACAATGTCTGTTGTTTCCTTGTGTGACTCCGCCCTCAGTAGCAAAGAACATAACATGAGGCAGATTATGAGAATTAGGCAGCAAATGCCATCTCTTGTGCCACACCCCATTCTCCTAAATGGGCTCCATTTCTTCCATATCGACTCCATGCTCCGAACCCCTTGTAGCCGAGGATGTCGTCAAAGCTCAATTTAAATTGCCCTGTGGATCCTTCGGAATAATATGTTCCTCCAAGGGTGGCGCCTTCCTGCTGTGACTGGCGTGAATCCAAGTTGTCCTCTCAGCAACCTTCACAGCCGAGTTGGTCACCAGCAAAACCTGGAAAGGTCCAGTCCATAGGCTTCCTCCAATGCCGTCTCTTGTAATCCTTCACCACGACCCAGTCTCCTTCTTCGACTGAATGCAGACATCCCTCCAATGGAACTGGCAAAGCTGCTTTCACCTGTGAATGCAATGCAAATAGTGGATTCTGGTCCGTCTCTGGAGTCCGTTCCACCCTCCCTTGCTCTCAGTCAGATGATATAGACACAACGTTTTCGGTAGACGGCTTTTTGTTTTTCAAACAATCTTTTCTCTATCTTGTACCAACTTCCCGGTGCAAGACTCCGTCCCCTCAGCCGAAACAGACCAACTCCGTACATTTCCCTAACATGTTCTTTCTCATTCTCTTTCTTTCTCTTAATTCTGCTTCTTCCCTCCAAACACAATATGCTCTCCAATCTGGAATAAATTGTTTTAGACTATCGTTGTCTCTGTCAAACATTGTTTGCATTATTGAGGAGAAGACTTGCTGGACTAAGATCATCCTCAGACACAGTTTTACTGTTAAAACTACCCATTATCTCTCTATAATTATTTTGCCTCTTGTGAGATGAACAAAATCTGGTCCAGTTTTAACCAGATCCACCAGATAATAACCACTGCAATAATAACTAGACACGTCTGTCTACAAAGAGTTCCCAGTAATACACTTAATTGTGTTAAATAATTGTTGAACAAAGAACAGTTTTATCTATTCTTTAGGTCTGTCAAACGATTACAATTTTTAATCAGATTAATCACAGCTTAAAAATGTATTAATCATGATTAATCACCATTCGAACTATGTCCAAAATATGCCATTTCTTTATGTATATTGTTGTGGGAATGGAAAGATAAATGAAAGAAGGCGGATATATCCATTTAACATACAGTATGTATGTTTATTATAACATTGTTCTGTGTGTCAAAATGAAAGACAGCCCACACACCTATCAATCATCAAACCGTGGGGTCTTAATTCCTAACGTGTTGATTTCTATCAACGGGGGAGTACTTCAGGAAAGTCTACGGGGGGGGGGGAGCTAGTGGAGTACTGCGTGACCACAGAGTGTGAACGTTGTGATCAGCTGTTTTAGCGCAGTTCTCCAGTGAAGGGGGGGAGTCTCCCTCCGCAGCCGGTTGGCGTAGTTTTGGCACAAATCCGTTGTACAGACCGACGTTAACAGCCCTGTCTGTGCACACGGAGACCGACTCTGTCGTCCGGTGATCTAACCGCCTTCTGGAAAAGCTTCACAAGTACGTCGGTACGCAAATGCGCTTTGTGACACAAGTGACGGTACGCATTTCAGATTACGCACACCTGCGTACCAGTTATGTGTGTTGGGGCAGAATCTCTGCTCC
>NW_011364858.1:0-2500 GCF_000735185.1 Notothenia coriiceps
ACGGCACGTAAACATCCATTCATTTCTATGTAAAGTTTCTGTACTGGTTAGTTATGATCGTAAGATAAACGTTCTTAGCAAAATAAACCGAACTTTATATTGCACAATCATTTAAAACCTTTGAATGTTTCTATGTTTTTATTTGTACAACATGTTGTGGCTTATTCACATACAGTAAACACAATTTACATTTATTGATCTCAAAGCTTCTTCGTCCAAACAGCTGCTAATGAAAAACACACACGTTTATGTAGAAATGTACTAAAATTCAAACTTACAAAGAAGAAAACTATCAAAAATAGAGTTCTTTAATATACATCGATGTGAATAATATGTATTAGCTACAAGGCAGAGTTATTAATAAGCTTTACATTATAATGTCCATTTAATGTGTGCGTCTCCACTGAAGTCCATATAAATCAATACATGTATACGATTAACATAAATACATGTTTAAACAAAGGGCAAACTTTAGTCTTCTGTCATTAATTATATATAGTTTACATGTTTCTGTGTGGGAGTGAGACCTACTAACGGATTCTAGCTTGTTAGTTTTGCACACTCAGGCCCAGTTCCAAACCGCCCCCTACACACTCTGTAATAAAGGCCCAATTCCAGTCACAAACAGTTCAAACATGTACTGATAAACTGCAGATTTCATATCGACTACAGATGTTAACAACTTCATGGTTACCTCGTATTGTTTTCAAACTTAGGATCATATACTCGTGTTTAGTTTAGAAAACATATAGACGTTTACATAAAAGAAACGCCATTAAAGATTTTGGGAGTTTTCTTTTTGTTATTCTTTGTCCAAGAGATGCTCATTTGAAACCATCTCTTGAAAAAAACAAAACAATAATAAAACGTGATCCTTAAAAACAATACGAGGTAACATACACACAGCGTCGAGTCGGTCAGGTGGAGCAGCAGGTGAAGTCAGCCTCTCTGTTGGATAGGGTGTAGGGGGCGGTTTGGAACAGGGCCTTCATCTCAGCTATTTCACTGGTTGTATAAAAAGTGACTGAAATACAGAAATCATCCCTTCTTTATTCCAAAACTGATTTAACGACACAGTCCCCTCCAAAGCTACTGGAACAGCGACGCCAATTGCTTTATTTTTGCTATACACTGAAAACAATTGAAATCAAGATGAGACAAAAGGCTTTTAGTTCCAGGTATTTACATCCAGGTATATTCCTCTTTTGATGTGAAACCCAATTGTTGTCAGTGTACTGCAAACATAAAGCAACAGACGTCGCTGTTCCAGTGGCTTTGGAGGGGACTGTATGTCCTCTTCGTGTGCTGGACGTGTTGTCCCTGAGCAGTGTCTCTGTCCTTCAGGGCTCTACAGAGGCCCCTCGGGGGGGTTGTGCCTCCTCACCCGGGCCTTCCTGCTCTCCTGCTTCAGCTTCAGCGCTCTGAGTTTCTGCTGCCGGCGTTTCTCCCGGTACCAGAGCTGCTCGCAGTACTCGTCCATGCTCAGACTGTTGGTATGCAGCTCCTTGTAGTTTTTCAGAGGACCCAGGAACCCCCTGCCGATTGGGACGCTGCCCGGCTGGTTGGGGCTGAGGTTCTGCTGGAAGTGGGACGTTGTCTGCAGGAAGAGGTGGAGTACAAATACTTAGTTACTGTACTTGAAGATCTCCTATCATGCTATTTGTAGGCATATATTATGGGCCTCAGATATATACAAATAAAGAACATGTCTTTGATGTTTCTGTATCAGAGTCACTGCATCCAGAGGTGGGAAGTAGTGGAGTAGAAATACTTCGTTACTGTACTTAAGTACATTTTTCTGGTGTCAGTACTTTACTCCACTACTTATTTTACTGACGACTTTTTACTTTGACTTCTTACATGTTGAACACAAATACCTGTACTTTCTACTTCTTACATGTTGAACACAAATACCTGTACTTTCTACTTCTTACATGTTGAACACAAATACCTGTACTTTCTACTTCTTACATGTTGAACACAAATACCTGTACTTTCTACTTCTTACATGTTGAACACAAATACCTGTACTTTCTACTTCTTACATGTTGATGTCATGTTGCCGTTGGTCACCATGGAAACATTCATTAGCTAACAATGACATTATTGTTCTATTAATATAAAGGGAGGTCAGGTACTCTTTAAAACAGCTGCTAGTTATGGGTACTTTTTACTGAAGTACATTTCAAAGCCTCTTTACTTTGACTTGAGTAAAGAAGTTTAGTCAGTACTGACTTTAGTCAGTACCAGAGTATTTTTAAACAAAGTACTTCTACTTGAGTACAGGATGAGTACCTTGGCCCTCTCTGGCTGCAGGGTGCTGCTGGACAGCACGTGGAGCTGGTACCGGGCCAGGACCTGGCTGTAGGAGCGCTCCAGGCTGGAGCAGGTGTAGAGGCCGGAGTCAGAGACCTGCAGGCGCTGAACCAGCAAACCTCGATTCAGATAGAGGGAACGGCCGCCGTCAGGAAGCAGCTGAGGAGGGAGGGAGATGAACAGA
>NW_011364859.1:0-290 GCF_000735185.1 Notothenia coriiceps
TCAATAGCACCGACCACACCGGGCATACCTGCATTGCCATGAAGTTGGCTTTGATCCTGTGTAGTTGTTGATTGTCCAAAGGAAACCGGATAAACTGTTGGATGATATGTGGTCTAGAGAGCGCGTTGATGGTTTGGTTTATGGCACGGCTGACTGATGGTTGCGATATTCCTAAATCGTCGGCATTGCAAAGTTGCATTTTCCCTGTTGCTAAATATCGTAGTGTTGCCAAACATTTTATTTCCGGACTAATCGGGTTATTCCTGTTAGTCGGGGATGTTATTGCATCC
>NW_011364859.1:480-1973 GCF_000735185.1 Notothenia coriiceps
GGCCTAAAATACTTTGTGAATTGCTCTTAGTGAATACAATTAGGAGTCCTAAATTGAAGACTGACACGCCCATTATGTTTAGGAGTTTCTCCTAAATTCGCCAGTCAGGAGCTACTTTTAGCCCTAAGATCCTTTGTGAATACGGCCCCTGATGTATTTTGGTTTTAGTCAAAGAAAACCTGATGTATTTTGGTTTTAGTCAAAGAAAACCTGATGTATTTTGGTTTTAGTCAAAGAAAACCTGATGTATTTTGGTTTTGTAATCTTCTCTTTTATGTCAGATAAGATAAGACTTTATTTATCCCGAAGGAAATAGCTTTACCAGAGTTACAAAAATGCAATAAACACAGCAGCATGGTAATCAAACTGTAACTAACAGTTCATTAAAAGAGCAATCAAACAGGAAACACAGACGGTCACATCATTAGTCTAAAATACTCTACAGTGACAAGCAGTATTTAGTAGTGGCAGATACGTAATTGCACGTTATTATAGAACATTATTAATAATATTGCACATGTTATATCGCAGAGAGTGTTTTGTATTAGTGGTGGAAGTTCTCAGGTCTCTTTGCTGAGAGGTGAGGAGTTTGAGAGTTTGATAGAGGAGGAGGAAAGATACATGTTAAATGGCTGCAGCTTCTTAAAGGTCAGTCTCTAAATGTGGCGCTGCAGCGAGGTCAGAGGTCAGATTCCTAACATGAGCCAGCACTTTCTCTTGTGTCAGCGATATCTCCACCTTCTTCTCTACTCTCTAAGGAAAGCTGAGATTCTTCCTGGTTTTCCTCCGTTATGTTTCCATTATCTGTGTTTTCTAAATTGGGGTTTTCTATTTAGTCGTGTTTTGACATCGTGTATGAGGGTTTCCAGTCCGTGGCTAGAAGGATGGTTTCATCGTCTCGTGCTTTTTCATTAGTTTCTTTTTGTCCTATCGGTTTTGTCTGAATGTATTTATGCTGCTTTTTATATGTGTATTGATGCACAGCACTTTGGCCCACTCTGTTGTTTTTAAAGGTGCTGTATAAATAAAGTTGGATTGGATATTTAGCACATTCAAAACAACCTCAGTCGACCAAAGTGCTGTACAGGGAACACATGCAATATAGAATTACACAAAAGGAGTACAATAATAAAACAATAATTAAAAAACAAGAGCTAGAAACATATAGAAATGTCAACATGTCATGTTCAGCTAGTATTAAAAGCTCTGGATATCCTCAGCTGTTGTCACCCAGGAATGCATTCATTTATTTTGTGTAAGAAGATCACAGAGAGGGAAAGGTGTTTCATTATAAATGACGTTTCTTTTGGAAATGGCGGCTGCAGGAACGTCGCTTTAGGAGGAAGGAAAATATCTGGATCAAAACCTCAGAGCAGAAGCATCTGTGTTCAACCAACCTGTGGCCAACGCTGAGCAGATCAGAGCCAGTTAGTTTGGGTCCCAGCACCTCTTTATTAAATGGATGACGTTAGCCTAGCTGAAGTTATAAGAGG
>NW_011364860.1:0-2164 GCF_000735185.1 Notothenia coriiceps
ATCATTGCCATTAATTGCCTCGTCAAACTATGAAGACGTTCGTTTGTCACAAAATAAATTACACTTGTTTGACTTAGATTTGAGGGCATGGGCTTGAGCATGATGTAATATGTTATACATTCGCTAACCTGTCTGTTTTTAAATTCTTTAAACAGCTCTGGATGCCGGTCGGCGAGGTGCTTAGCCAAGTTTGATGTGTTGGCTCTCTTGGTTTGCAGGGATCTAAAACATGTCTTACAGACAGGCCTCGTGGTGTCCGTAGGCTTGCCCTCACTGTCAGAGATATAGCTCAAATACTTCCAAATTTCGCTTCTGGCGTCTTGTTTGTCAACAAGCCGAGGCGCAGCAGCAGTTGCACTCCCACTTGCAGCCATGCTTCTCGTTTTCTCACATGCCCTGGCAGCTAGCGCGTGCACGAGAGAGGGGAGGACCTTAGAGCGTGCTTGAGAGGGGAGGGACTGCAGGCACGGCTGCAGTGCAGGGAGTGGAAGCAGAGCGCTGAACACACGGCTCTTATTAAAACAGCGCTTTCTCCCGTCATTCTTAAAGTACCGGCGATACTAATGAAACGGAGGAATCGTAACGTTTTTAACGGCAGGGTATCGCGGTACCTTTCAAGTATCGGTACACCGTGCAACACTACTTGGTACACATCCTGCGTAAAACCCAAAAGGATACCGTAAACTATCAACGTTTGCAGGGGAAGCACCCTATCTTTGCCCTTATAATCAGAGGAGTTTGGTTTATTTGAGAGGTGGTATGAAGAGTGTGTTATTGTGTGACACCGTTAGATGAACAGTGAAGAGCCCTGCGGCGTGGCTCACTATCTGCAGCAAGTGTTAAGAACTGCGCTTGTCTGGTCTACTTTGTCCACAAGTCTATCTCTTGCCATTTGTGATTGTGTCCCTAAGTTACAGACGTATTCAATTTGTTTTTGGCTTTGCTGGCTTTAGCGAGCCAGAGAGAGAAAGACGAGCCTTTCTGATCAGCACATAGAGAAATGGATCAGAATAGAAGCTATTTGTGATCACCCGCGACCCTTGATCAGTCACCGGACAACACTGCTATCGGTGACAGGCCTAAGAAATTCGGATTAACACCATTAATAAAGGATAGTAACACGTGTTTACCTTCGAAAAAGTATCATGGTATCATTTCTGACACTAACCACAAGAGAAAAATTAAAATCTAAACCACAAGAAAAGCAAGATTCAAGTGGAGTTACTGTAGATACATGAACATCATAGATCAAATTGGTGATTAAAAAACAGCACTAAAGGATTAAGGTCACCTTCTCCTTCATTACATTATGTCATTATTGTATTTGCTGCCTAAATGATAACAGTGGTGGGTTCAAATGTGCCTTAATGATCTATATAATGTTATATTTGCACGAGTGTACAGTATACAAAGTCTAATGATTTGCTTTGCACACATACATTGAACACTGATGCATAGATTATACAGCACTGCTGTGTTTACTGTCCTCCCTCATCTGCCTTAAATAACATTGAAATGGTATGGATAGATAGTATAAGCTGTTCTCAAGTGCCCTTAGTTTTACTAGTAGAAAAGTACACACACACACACACACACACACACACACACACACACACACACACACACACACACACACACACACACACACACACACACACACACACACACACACACACACACACACACACACACACACACACAATATGACCTTTGTGTAACCATGAGGATGAGATATGGTCCTGCATGGTCCATGCCTGGTCCTGTACACGAGGAGCACTTAGTCATACATTGTCTTTATATATAAATGCTCCCAAATCAAACAATGTTATCATCCGTGTGTGGTTGTTGGTCAGTCATCATAATGCAGAGGACCGTTGAATGTGACTGATGCGATCAACAACCTATTGTTACTCTTTCCTTTATGCAATTTGATAGAGAGCAGCTGGATGAGCAGTGCAAATATTCCCCATGATCTGCTCTCATGATGAATAAAATGGTTTCTTGATGGGGGTCATGGCTGTTCATTCAGCATTTACTCTCTTATTCCTTTTTCAGCATCAGTGCTTTTTTTTGTTTAATCAAATCATTACATTAAGTCAGTGGTTCTCAACCCTTTTCTGTCAGGCCCCCCCTTTGGAGAAAAAAAAAAGTCGGGCCCCCCCCA
>NW_011364861.1:0-10529 GCF_000735185.1 Notothenia coriiceps
CTCACCGTTCTTGTGATCATCTTGACCCCACGGGGTGAGATCTTGCGTGGAGCCCCAGATCGAGGGAGATTATCAGTGGTCTTGTATGTCTTCCATTTTCTAATAATTGCTCCCACAGTTGATTTCTTCACACCAAGTTGCTTACCTATTGCAGATATAGTCTTCCCAGCCTGGTGCAGGTCTACAATTTTGTTTCTGGTGTCCTTTGACAGCTCTTTGGTCTTGGCCATAGTGGAGTTTGGAGTGTGACTGTTTGAGGTTGTGGACAGGTGTCTTTTATACTGATAACGAGTTCAAACAGGTGCCATTAATACAGTTAACAAGTGGAGGACAGAGGAGGCTCTTAAAGAACTAGTTACAGGTCCGTGAGAGTCAGAAATCTTGTTTGTTTGTAGGTGACCAAATACTTATTTTACCGAGGAATTTACCAATTAATTCATTAAAAATCCTACAATGTGATTTCCTTTTCTCATTTTGTCTCTCATAGTTGAGGTATACCTAGGATGAAAATTACAGGCCTCTCATCTTTTTAGATGGGAGAACTTGCACAATTGGTGGCTGACTAAATACTTTTTTGCCCCACTGAAACTAGATTACAGCAACAGCTAACAATAAACACAATTACCGGAAATGGTGGTAACTTACTCAAATGAAGGTAAACAAAACCTTTTCTGAAGACTGTATTGTATAAAATGTTGAGTATAAACTAATGTCTAAACTATTTCAACAGTCTAAATAACAAGAAAGTTGTTTCTTTGACTAGGGTAACACTTGCTAAGATATGCCAATACTTTCAACTAGAATTGGACTAAAACACTGGAATGATAGAAACAAGGACATTTGACACCGGGGCAGGGCTAAGACTAAATTAGGGGGAAAAAGCTGACGTTTACACTAGTAAGTAATCATTTCACACCCAGTCATTTCCCCCACCAACAGTGACTGTAGTGAGCAGTCTCTCTTAACGAGGGTCTCAGAGGGTGTGGTGCATCATACAGGCATCTGGCAAAATGTTATGATGCAACTCTTTGAGAGAGACTGAATTCAAAGTATTAACGCAGAGTGAGTTTTCATTTGTGTCAACATGCATCAACGTTCATCCACCTAAATAATAAAGCACTCTCATAATGACACAATCAAAGTAAACTGAAGACAGGGAATATCGTGAAGTTCTGCATGTCAATTATTGATGAGGAAATGAAATGAGGGGACAAACACCTGCCTCTGCTCAACTGGACCCCCACCAGATTTTAAGATGAGAAACCTAGGAGTTGGCAGCAGCACTTTTTAAAGTCCCAAAACACAGAAGAAATCAGAGGAGTTGCGGCCATATGGTGGAAGCAGGAGGACGCCAGCATAATGACAACTTAAAAGACCAGGAAACACGAACGTACTTGAAAACATTTTTTATTAATTGTTGAGAATATATTTTGGATCTCTCATTGAAGACTCTTTGGGCATCCAGTGCCGGATTCAACAGCACGCTTTGTTCTCCGTCTGTTCTCCAGCCCTCTCACCTACTGCTCCTCATACCGAGAGGAAAACCTGCTGCTGCTCCACACAATATCCTGAAGTTAAAGGTAGATGAGGGGGAGGAGAACGCCAACGGGTGGGGGGGGGGGGTGGGGGGGGGGACGACGACGACGACTACGACGACGACACACACAGACATTTTGTCCTCTCTTTGCTCCCACCCTGACAAACAGGAAGTCAAATAAAGACAACAGTCTCACTTTGCTGGTTTACAACACTCACACTTACTGGTGTCTGGATTTATGTTTAAATGTGAAAGACTGTAATTGTAGTCGATATGAGCAGATTGCACTAAGAGCAAAGATTCTGTACACAAAGTTGTCCGATGTAAAAAAATACATTAAATTATCCACATAAATATTGGTCCTTTTTAGTATGCCATCTTCCTGAGCCACTTTCAAATCACTTTTTCCATGCAAAAGTATCCTCTTCCTTTTACCCGTCCTTTCATTTCCTCTCCATTCTTACTGGAGGCAAAATAACTTTCTCCTGCTTCACTTGCTTCAACCATCCACTTATGAGATCACCGCTCATCATGTGACTCTCATGCGTGCAGAGACATACAGAACATTGTAAACAGATTTCTTTCGCCATGGCACCAGAATCATCGTTACAGTGAGACGCAGACAGCACCACCTGCAGCTGCTCCCACATCAACTCTAATTCACCTGAATGTACGCTGTGCTGTTCAGTGATTATCTGTGTGCTTTGTTGACATGACCGTAAAATAAATGTGTACACAGTTTCACTCGCATGCCGACAGAAAATTGTATAATAACAGTCTTACAGCCAAAAAGATTGTTTTGAAAATACAAATGTGTTTTATGGAAGCTTTTTATGTAAACTTTCACAGTATCAACGTGACACACACAGTACCTTTACATTAGGAACCACAAACATCCTCTGCCTTCATCCTCACCATCATCATCATCATTTACACCAGTCTATTATTGCTTTCGTATACCGATAGTAGAAGTCAAAGTATTGTCTGTGTCGTGCTGCAGGGAAGCAGTCCTGACCTGCACCCCAACACTGATGTGTGTCCAAAACAAGTGTGAGCCTTCACAGGAAACGGAACAAAACACTACTGGATGGTCCTAAATGTGATGTAAGGCAGCAGAAGATGGGCTTTCCCTTCTTCAGACGTATGTGTACATACAAAAAGTTATTATTTCAACTCCATCCAAGTCTTTCGTAGTCTATACGTTAGAGACGGCGTTGTTTGTGTCCCGCGCCTGACGGATGCCGTACAGCCACTTTATGACTCTGGCGTTCCTCTCGATGACGGAGATGCCGTAGGGGGCCCTCTCGTTGGCTTTGGCAGTGCTGTCCTCCTCGTCCGCTTCCTCCCTGGTCCGCAGCATCTCCTCCCCGCACTCCGAGCTGGGCGTGCTGACGCTGCGGAGCTTGGAGACGGACACAATGTCTGAATTAGCTCTGGTGAAGCGCTCCACCCCCCCCATGCCCTCCACCTCCACCGGTTCCAGCCCGCAGTAGTTAAAGAAGCGCTCCAGGTCGGCCGTGGCGCGGGAGTACCGGTCGCTCAGGTCCGACTTGGAGCGGTGCAGGGACGGGTGCTTACGGGCGGAGCCTCTGGAGCTGGCGTTTGATATCCGGGTGAAAGCGGGAGAGGCGGGGGGGATCATGCCTGCTCGCGCCAGCATGGGACTGGGAGGCAGGTAGACTGGAGGGGAGGGGAGTGCTTTGGAGGGGGTGGTGGTGAGCAGGGGGTTCTGAGAGGGAGGTGGTGGGGGAGGGACCTGGGGGTGTGCCACCTGACCCTGTGCAGTCTGTCTGGGTCTGAGCAGCAGCAGCGCCCTCTGAGGCTTCTTGATCTCCACCTGGGGCCGGACGTCCACCCTGCGCACCGTCACCAAGTTCGGGGAGCTGTACGGAGCTGGGACCCCAATGCGGGGGACTCGTGCCGGGACAGGGGGCGGCCGGCGGGTGAGTTCTACTGCAGGGGGCCGGAGGTTGTTGTTGAGTGGAGAGGAAGTGCAGGAGGAAGTGGAGGAGGAAATGACGGTGCAGTGATTCACCGGCTTGAGGTTGTTGAGAGGTCGGTTGCTCCGCTCTTGTTCTGCTGACAGGCTGCTGCTGATGCTCTTAGCTCCTGATGAAGGGGAGGAGGAGGAGGGGGAGGTGGAGGAGGAGGACTGGGAACAGGGCATCGGTCCATCACATACATCATTGATAAGATTATTCAGAATATCCAAGTTCAGAGCAGGTCCTCTTTTCCAGCCCGGTCCCTCTCTACCTCCACCATTCTCCACATCCGCGGGGCAGCGGGGGACTTTCCGCGCCGGAGGAGTGCTGATCTGGTACTGGAGCATCATCCCTGTAGGGATGAGCGGCTTGCGGATGATTGGTGGTTTGATGGGGGCCTGGCGGGTGAGGGCCACCTGCTGGCTCTTCACGTATTTGGCCTTGTCGGCCTCCAGGCGCTCGACAGCGCTCAGTTTACGGGCCCCAGGCTCAGCCTGGCGGCGAAAGTAGTCCGGACCCTTGTTAAGTATCCTGAAGGGCATGGCAGAGGTGAAGGGGGCCCCGGCCAGACGGCCGTCTGAGGGCCGCAGGGTCTCCACCGGCATACTGGAGGAGCTGCAGAGAGAGAGGAATATTTGGTATCAGTGGAAAGGCTTTGGGATTAAATTACATACAAACTAAGCATTTAGAGAAAATAAAAGAGAAGCCAAACGCCTCTGTATTTATTGTTTCAACAAACCGTGATTTAAAGCACCACAATGTTTTGGGTTTACAAGTGTGTGTGAGGCTTTAATGGTGAACGAACATCCTTTTAGAGATCCCACATGTCCTTTCTAAGCCTAAGAAAAAGCTCTTTTGTACCCTCTCTTTTCTTCCCACTCGCCTCCCCCCTCCTCCCTCCCTCGCACCCAGAGCCCCCTTTAACTTCCTTACCAGTCGCTGTGCTGCTGCTCTCACTTCTCTTCCTCCTTTCTTCTCCGTCACCCCTCTTGCTCTTTTATCCTGAGTCGGGGTCAAATTCCACATCAGGCCCGGCCAGACCAGCTCTATTAGCTCAGTACTGACCCAGAAGGGGCTCTGGCTGCGGATCGGGGTCAGCGGTCAGCCACAGTGCAGCCAACAGGAGCTCTTTATCCAAAACCAGGTCCGGTATATCAGCCGGCAACGATCCCTTTCTTCACGTCCGCTGTCCAAACTGTCAGCCGTCCAGCTGCGAGAAGAAACAAAAAGCCGCCCGGCAACTCAGCTGGAGACCCCCACGGTCCTGCAGAGGGTTAAAAACAGATGCAAGTCCAGTCAGAGAACAGTTGAGCTCTCCGGTTTCTGTCCGCCTCTTTGTAACAAAAGCATCCACTCACTTTGATACACATCCACACACACACACACACACACACACACTCACACACTTCTCCAGCTGACAGACGGGGACTCTCTACAACACTGAAGAGGAGCAGACGGGACAGGCTTTAATACAGAGTCTGGCTCCTCCCAGCTGGCCAATCACACGTCAGGCCTGGAGCCTCAGCGGGGCACAGGGGGGCGGGGTGAGAGGCAGGAGGCAAGCTCGCATTGGTTAACCTCGAAAGGGATTCTGACCAATGAGACCCCTCCCCCCCCTCGGAGCAGAACAAAACACTGAGGCAGGGTTTTCATTCAAATGAAAATTCTTTGAAAGAGAGAAAGGGGGGAGAGAAAGGGGTGAGGGGAATAACGGGCAAAAACAGCTGCAATCTTTTACATTGACTTGCATCAAGCTCAGCGGGGTGCTATGAAAACACTGGAAACACTGAAAGCACACAACTGTTCATCTGGTGCAGCTCTTTGTCTTCATCGGCGCAGAAGAAGAGACACAGTGAAGACAAGAGGACGCTGTGTGAGCCAGTAAACAAAGACAGCTCCGGGTATCAGTTGGCTTGAGTTATTTAGCTAGTGCTTGTATGGACAAGACAAGTGTTTTGATTTTGGTTTGAGTTATTTTTAAAGGGAAAAAGTCAAACAAATGAAATCCTTTTAAACGTGAATATTTTCCTGGTGTTTTTATGACTTCATTAAAGTATAACTGAATATATTTATGATGAGGACCAAACAAGACACGTGAAGACAACATCCCAAGATGAACACTGATGGACATTTATAACCATTTTCTAAACTCAATAATTAGGGCAGCACAATGAATTTAAATTTGATTGAGTTGTGCAATATAAAAATCGAAGTAAGCGCAAGAATATAATTATTCGAATTTCATCCAAAGACAAAATATGTAAAAGATTCACCAAGTTATGTAGGTCCTGCAGTTTTTTTAATAACAAATCCATGTTTGGGACAGATCCTCTTGAAGAAAAAAAAAAGCCGGTAAATCGGCAGATTAATTAAAAACTAAAAACAATTGTTGGTGTCAGCGCTAGACTTAATGTTGGCAGCTCTTAAAACTGGCCTTACAAGAAGAAATCTAGTTTAGAGACTAAAATGCTCCTGGATTATTTCTGGGTTCTGAGACTCAAATGGATGCTCAAAGTGTTGATCTATTATCCTGTCGTTCTCCAAACTCTCATTTCCCAGAAAAACAATTCCCTCCAACACTCCCCCACCCTTCACCGCCGCTCATCCCTCCCCTGCTTCTTATTATCGCTTACAACATACACTCCGGGGTTACATCACACCAGTTCTCTCCCTCCCCCTCACCTCCAACACATCTATCTGCACATTTTTAATTAGTCTTTTTATAGCCATCTTCCTAAACATGTGACCCTGTTTCCCCCACACCTCCCCCTCTTTCTCTCATCCTGTACAGCAGACCACAAGCAGAGAGAAAGAGCAAAAGCAACCATGACAGCTTAGACTTGGACACACACACACACAATCACACACTCTTTCAGACACTACAGGAGCTTTAAAAACACACCGATATGCAACAAACAGACACACACGTTGCTTTCATCTTCACTATGTGAAAGACCAAAGAAGAGTTTAAAATAGTCTGGGCTTAAATAATACATTTGCATAACAGATAATAATGATTCACAAACATTAAGCGACCAAATGCCTTTAGGCAAACCTCTAGGGAGAATATTTAGAGAATAGAGCAGAAAATACTATGATGAAAACACTCGTAAAGAAGAAAATGTTGCATCTCAGACAAAGAAAGGACTGTTCAGTTAGTTTCAGGAAGACAGAAACCCACGAAGATATCCACAACATTGTGACTGTCATCACACCCGGGTTTCACGTGTTCCACTGCATTGTTAAAGATAGCTAGCAATACCAGTTCTCTACAGGTTAGCCATGTTAGCTCTACCGGTTGCTAACTTTGCATGAGGTTGTGTTTTATGCGGTAGAACTCCTGTTAACAGACTTTAACGTGGGTATCAGTTGACATCTCCTTTAACACACAACTTAATGCATGTGGTTTGTTGACACATGATGCAACACTGCTGTTCCACCTGAGAGAAAACCTTTGCACCACACTGAACACACCGAAGTCCACTGGAGACAACCACGCACACTACACACATACACATTATCCAGTGAAGAGATTATTTGAATAAATCCAGTAAAGTTGGTCTTAAAATCTAAATTCTGAAGCAATTTTGCTATTAAACTCTTTGTGATAACGTACAACAGCAAAAATAGGCAATTCGAAACAGAGAGGAGAATTATCAATAAAGGTTTGAGCACCCGGCCGGAACAAGTCCTTGTTCTTCACCACTCACACACCGACCAACACCAGCTTATCCAATAGCTATAGGTCATTATAGAATGATTGTATGTGTCCATCCTTATAAACCCATCCTAAAAAAAGGTTTTACCAGAACCAGTGAGGACAAACCAGATAGCAGCTAGCTCAGGTTTAGTTTGCTCACACAAGCCTACTGTCAAAAAAAACATCCAGATTTAGAGCTTTTCATGTCCACACTTTCAGAACAACAAACCTTTGGCTGAAATGATATAAATACTTTGACAGAGGTCCCGATTCAGCGTACCTGTATTCACTTGGCTTCCCATTTGCCCTTTCCACAACATAACATATTGTGATTTAGAGTCTCCATTCCTGACTGACACACACATTACACATGATTACTACAGTGGAGAAACCATGTAAACACCAAGGGGAATCATGGGATAGCCTTCCAGTTCAAACGCTATAAAACACAACATTTCAACAATGTCCGGGCTGTTTGCATGCAAAGACCAACACACACATTTCAGCTGATAATAACTGTTGAGTAATCCCATGATACACTCCTCAATTACTCTCCATTACTGCACAGTTAAGCCATGATTTGTGCTAGAGATGAAGAAAGAGTTTGTACTACTTTATGGTTTTTTAATCTCTCAAATTTTACTAGTGTCCTTTGTTGTGAAGCGCTTCAAGATTTGTTTTGGCAGATGAGAAGCGCTATATAAATTAAATGTATTATTATTATTACCAATAAATATTGGTAAAACGGGAAACTCGCGCAAAATTCAAATAAAAACTGCTAAAATGCTTCTCACATGGCGATCAGATCTTGGACTATGTAACTGCAAACAGAGTTACCTCCATTTATTTGCATTAAGAAGAGTCATCTACATGCAAATCCTGCAAGCCTGGACCGTCGGCACTTTTAACATCAGTTAAAGTCACTCATTACCTCACTATCGAGCAAGGCAGCTAAAAGGCCGCCGGCTGCCACCAGACAAGGTGTGAATTGACCTGGCTACAGAGATGAAGGCCTGTTCACACCAGGCATCATCATACATCCAGGGTGATCTCATCACGAGTAAATCTGAATGCAGTTCAGGTATGTCAGTTTAAACAAAAAATAGGACTGATAATGTGAAAGCACCTAGTGCTTAAAAGTTGTGAATATTTGATTTTTTACTATTGTATCTGTTGATAAATCGCCCGAAAACTATAGGTTACTTACGTAACCCCAGTTCTCAGAGTAACATGTAGTGAGATGTCTCACTATGGGATGCGCCTCATCGCGGAGCAAACAGAAGCATCAATCTCATTACGCCAATCCTGATTGGCTGGTGATCTTGACGTCAGCATCAGGGAATCCACCCACCCTATAAGTAGCTTGCGCCACGTCGCAGCGTCATTCAAAATAAGCACCTCTTCTCGCTTCACCTTAGCAAGGAGGTCCGTCTGGTGAGACATCTCACTACATGTTACTCTTGAGAACTGGGGTTACGTAAATAACCTATAGTTCTCATTCATAACACTTCGTTCGATGTCTCACTATGGGATATTGAAGCTCCCGTATTGCCAGACAAGCTTATCTCGAAAATCACCAAACCAACCAGAACTTAAGAGGTAGAGCTCTGACTCAACACGGGGCCCAGCACTGCTCGAGACGTCTAGCCTGTAAAAGTGGACAAAAGTGAGCGGCGAGGACCAGCTCGCTGCTGCACAAATGTCTTGGATGGAAACCCCCTTGAACAAAGCCCAGGAAGTAGCCAGACCACGAGTCGAATAAGCACGCAGACCCGTAGGTGCCGGCAAACCCTGACTCGTATAGACCAAAGCAATCGCTTCCACAATCCAGTGGGAGAGCCTTGCTTGGTAACGGGCTTGCCCTTCTGAGGGTTAGCCCAGGATATGAAGAGTTGGTCATTACGACAAAACTCTTTTGACCTGTCCATATAAGTGCGTAAAGCACAAACTGGACACAGCAAATTCGGCCGCTGTTCCCCGGAGGAATACAGCGGCGGAGGAAATGCCTCAATGTCAATTGGGGTACATGAACCAACCACCTTAGGTATAAAGGCAGGGTTGGGCTTCAGCAACACTCTCGTTTGCCCCGGGGCAAACTGAGTGCACGAAGGATGTACAGAGAGCGCATGAATATCACTGACTCGCTTGGCGGATGCCAGGGCCAGTAACAGCACTGTCTTCAGCGACAGGTGCTTCATGTCAGCTCCTTCCAGGGGTTCAAATGGGGTTCGAGTGAGCCCATCTAAAACCACTGTCAAGTCCCATAAGGGCACCAGTGACCTGGAAACAGGGAGGAGCCTGCGAGCTCCCTTCATAAAACGGCAGACCAAAGGATGTTGGCTAGCCGTCTTACCCCCAAAGCCCACATGGCATGCAGCAATAGCAGCCAGGTATACTTTGATCGTGAAAAAAGCTCTGTGTTTATCAATTAGGTCCTCGTAGAAATGATAAAATCACCCCAACAGGACATTGAAAAGAGGTGTCCTCTTTTTTGTAAGGCACCATTCCTCAAACACCCTCCACTTGCAGTCATAGAGAGACCTGGTGGAGGAAGCCCTTGCACTCTGAATAGTGTTTATCACCTTCTGAGGGAGACCCACTGTACTCAGTTATACCACTCACGGGCCAGGCCCATAGCGCCAGGCGCTCTGGGTGTGGGTGAAAAATCACCCCCCCCGCCTGAGATAGTATGTCCCTGCGTAGCGGGAGCTGCCACGGCTGTCCGCACAGCAGCTGATATATCTCCGCCAGCCAGTACATTGCAGGCCAGTGTGGAGCTATCAGGATCAGTGTGTGGCGTTGTTCTCTCACTCTGGCCAGAGTTGGAGGTATTAGAGCCAGGGGTGGGAACGCGTACAGAAGGGCCGGGGGCCAAACGTGCGCGAGCGCGTCCACGCCTAACGGTGCGTTTAGATCGCGCATTGAAAAGAACAGCTGACAATGAGCATTTCTTTTGTATGCGAACAGATCCACCGCGGCTCGGCCGTAACGCACCCACAGCTGACTCACAACCATTGGATGTAGAGTCCAGTCTGCATATAGTGGTGCACCTCTGGACAGCAGATCTGCCCCGAGGTTCATCACTCCTGGTACGTGCGTCGCTCTCAGAGAGAGGAGACGTCCGCAGCTCCATAAGATCAGTTTGCGTGCCAGCATGTGTAACTGGAGAGAACGCAAACCCCCTTGGCGGTTTATATACGATATTGTGGTCGTGTTGTCTGTCCTCACAAGGACATGATGTCCTCTGAGAAAAGGCAGAAAGCGTTTTAGGGTGAGGAACACCTCTAAAAGCTCCAGATAATTTATGTGT
>NW_011364862.1:0-3571 GCF_000735185.1 Notothenia coriiceps
CCACTGCTGTGTGTGTGTGTGTGTGTGTGTGTGTGTGTGTGTGTGTGTGTGTGTGTGTGTGTGTGTGTGTGTGTGTGTGTGTGTGTGTGCGGTGTGGTGATGAGGCCCATGATCGTAGCTGCTCATGCTAGCTTGTCTCAGCTAAAGGTGGAACGGAGATTTGGTGCGTGGAGTTCAACTCTGAACCTATCTGGGATCAGAGTTCAATTTCACGAACCAAATCTCCATTTCACTTACATATGTACATACAAAATGTGTGCTTTTAAAATGTTATATTCAATATTGTCATTTTAAAATTAAAAATGTATTCAATAATTTTTTTAGACGGGGGCTCCATGGTGACTTGTGCTATTTTTAGAACATGCACGCGGGCGACCAATTTCCCCCCTGCGGGCGACTTAGTGCCCGCGGGCACCGCGTTGGCTACTCCTGCCTTAGACACATTCAGGTCTTGACTTTGAAAATGTAACCTGGGGCAGACACACAATTTATCAAGCTCACCGACAACAACACTAGTGTCATATTAACCTTGGGCAACATCCAGATAAACTAGCTGCAGTTTAGTCCTTGATGTTAACATATTCATATGGAATTATTTTGGGAGAGGTTGTCTCCAATCAGATAAAAGCTTAAATACAGAGTATGGGCAATGAAGATTCATGATGGGGTGACCAAATACTGCTGCCCTTAAACTAACATCTTCTCTCTCAATAACAGAACAATGACTAATTTCAGACAACCCATTAGGAACATTAAAACAGAAAGAGTCGAACCCGACCTGGACAAATGGGTAAATAATATGGTCAACTCCAAAACCTTTCCTTTAATATAATAGAGTAATAGACTGACAATGTCACATAGGCCAACGACTCCAATGGAAACCATATTTTCTCAACTTTTGTTTCTCACCTTTCATACAGTACAGCAAGGAGGTGGGACCCTCCTACTTTGGTGGTGATTGTGTCCATTTATTAGCACTAGAACCGCCAGAGATTTTTTATACCTAAAACCGCCACCGGGGTCAAATTGACCCCGGCATTAGAATGCATTGATTTTCAAGGTAAAAGTATTGCTTTAAAAAGAAAAATTGTCCTGTGGTATTGGTATTTTGACAAGCAATTTTGTTAAATTGTTTTGTTTATTAACGCTACAACATAGCGTTTCGTGAGGCGGTTGTCGTTGTTGGGTGAAAAGCAAAAAGCTGTTTGCTGCGGAGCGCAGCACAAGCAGGCTCCAGTGAGCGGGAGCGCGCTCCTTCATTACAGACTGTCGCTATCAATATACCTATCCATCTATCTCTCTCTCTCTTAATCTATCTCTCAATCTATAAGGAACCGCAGTAGACAAAAGGTGTTGCTATAGCAACACGTCATGTTTGTTTACACGCGGAATCAATAGCGCGAAAAGGGGTGGGGTCAATATGACCCGCTTGGCGGAAATAGGTATAAATGGCAATCTTTTGGGCGGTTTCTTCAATCTGACTTCATATTGTCCATTTTTAACAACATTATGTATAGCTACATAACACACTTTCAGGAAAAGTCACGGACTGGGAGACTTTAATATTTTATTGAAAAAAAGTTACATACAATAAAAAACAGCTCTGGGTCAAATTGACCCGATTGGCGGTTCTAGTGTTAAACAAAGCAAGAAAAGTATAACAAATGAATAGTAATACATCAAAACGAGGGTTGTTTTGATTGGACTTTACTCCGGGGTCTTAGACTTTGTATAGGAAATAGGAAGGGTTTTCCCAGAAAGTAATTTAAAGGGAGATGAATAAATAAATAAAAATGTATGACTCCTCCAAACCAGGCTGCAGCATGAGCATTTGGAGTAAACCAATTATTTAGTAGATATCCACAATAAATGATCTAAGTGAAATACATGAATTGTAGCAGTAGCTGAGGATTGATTGCAGTTTACCTGCTTTTTGGACTTTTTGCTTTTAAATGTACCTGGCCACTTAATACATTGTCAAATTGTTGGTTCAGTGAGAACACTGACTATTTGGAATAAGCTATATAACGTTTGAAAAGTAATGTCTAGAAATGACTTTTCCTGGAGAAACAATACAGCTCCCAGAAGGATCTGACTCCAAACTTGATTTATTGGTATGCCTGTTTCTGCTTGTGAAGATGGACCCTTTCACCTGCCTTCATAACCAATGAGGGCCCCCAATGTGAGTTCATCTATGCTTTTCAATGTATATACTGATTATCGTCATACCAACACACCAGATCAATACTTTACATTACATAGAAGTATTCTGATGATACAACCTTAATATCTGTTAAGTAACTTGCACAACTTAGACCTGCCCACACGGCAACAAAGTGTTTTGAGGTAATGTATAAT
Source organism: Notothenia coriiceps (assembly GCF_000735185.1). NCBI lineage: Eukaryota > Metazoa > Chordata > Actinopteri > Perciformes > Nototheniidae > Notothenia > Notothenia coriiceps. The sequence continues at coordinate 2,359 of NW_011364862.1, forward strand.
GCTCTTGAGACAAAGAGAACAGAGGAAAGAATATTTTCCTCACCATGTGACTTTCATCAAGTCCTTATGGTTAAGGATGGTTATCAATCAGGTACTTTAATATAAATACTTGAGTGTAATGATAGACCAGCTGCTTGGAAACACATTGAGTATATCTGTAAAAGGACAAAACAAAGAATCTATATTCTATTTTGCCTTAGGCATTTCAGATTGAGTAGACACGTTGTTGTTCTTTTTATGAGTGTTCTACATATTTGCAATTCTACATGGAGCAACTGTTTGTCCTCCGCTTTAAAGTCAAAACTGCTTTGCCAAATGAACATCTGCTCAAAGATTGTTGGTGAACCATGTGAGAGCCAACCATAACAACATATTAATATTGTCTCTGATCCCAACCATGTGCCATACAGCCAATATAAGTTATTACCATCAAAACGAACATACAGGTCCTAAGATAAAGCTAGACTGTTAAGGCCCTGACACACCAAGCAGTCACCAGAGAACTCGCCGGCGCTGACGCCGACTGTTGCGTCGGCGTGTTCTCCTGCGTCTTGGCCATGTGTAGCACTGGAACACACCGCAAAGACTTCAGCCGAGCACGTACGAACTGCGCATGCATGAGTGGCAATAACTATCCTTACCAGCAGGCGGCGGTAGTGTGTATTCGTCATTCAAAGGAGGCAACAACCGGAAGACAGAGAAGAAGAACAGACTCCGTGATATAAACAAACAACAAATAGCGTGTGCGTTCCATTTTCACTCTCGTCCATCGAAAACATGTTTCGTGCGGTACTGGAGCTATCAGCCATTGGAGTGTTGCTTGTGGAAGACATTCTCAAGCAACCGTTTCGCTTCTCATGCACTGATTCGCTAGCTGAACAGCCAATCAGAGTAATTTCTTTGTCCGACTGCCTGTGGCCGACGCACGGCCGATTCAACATGTTGAATCGGCCGTGCGTCGGCCATGAAAGGCCAAATAAGGCGAAAACGGCCGATTTCGGCCTGGTGTTTTAGGGCCTTAAGGGAGACACCAGCCACCCTGCAGAGAAAACCCATCTCGGCCGCTTATATCCACAATCTCGTTCTTTCGATCATGACCCATCCTTCATGACCAGAGGTGAGGGTAGGAAGGAAAATGTCCCGGTAGACAGAGAGCTTTGCCTTCTGGCTCAGCTCTCTTTTCGTCACAACAGTGCGGTAAAGCGACTGCAGT
>NW_011364862.1:3611-7856 GCF_000735185.1 Notothenia coriiceps
GACCGCGTCAACTCTGACTACTTTTAAATCCAGGCTGAAGACTTTTCTTTTTGTCGCTGCTTTTAATTGAACTATTCACATCTTAAGGCCCTGACACACCAAGCAGTCACCAGAGAACTCGCCGACGCCGACTGTTGCGTCGGCATGTTCTCCTGCGTCTTGGCCATGTGTCGCACTGGAACACACCGCAAAGACTTCAGCCGAGCAGTACGAACTGCGCAAGCGTGAGTGGCAATAACTATCCTTACCAGCAGGCGGCGGTAGTGTGTATTCGTCATTAAAAACAGGCAACAACCGGAAGACAGAGAAGAAGAACAGACTACGTGATACAAACAAACAACAAATAGAGTGTGCGTTCCATTTTTACTCTCGTCCATCGAAAACATGTTTCGTCCGGTACTGGAGCTATCAGCCATTGGAGTGTTGCTTATGGAAGACATTCTCAAGCAACCGTTTCGCTTCTCATGCACTGATTCGCTAGCTGAACAGCCAATCAGAGTGATTTCTTTGTCCGACTGTTGAATCGTTCAACATGTTGAATCGGCCGTGCGTCGGGCATGAAAGACTGAATAAGGCGTGACGGTGCGGGACACACCAAATTGAGTTTGGGCGACAGGGCACGCTTTGTCGTCCGACTAACGAAAACGGACGATTTCGGCCTGGTGTGTCCGGGCCTTTAAACTGCACTGTAACTTTTATCCATGTATTTTTTCTTTTAATGTTTATTTTATTATTATCTTTTCTTTTTAATGACTGATTTTAAATGCCATTTTCTTAATGTCTTTCATTTTTTGTAAAACACTTTGAATTGCCTTGTGTTGAAAGGTGCTATATAAATAAACTTGCCTTGCCTTGCCTTACATCACTCTGACCCTCCATCACTACATTCCTTCATCGATCTTTCCCTTTATCCCTTCAACGTTTATTCCTACATCGCGTCAACCTTTTATCACTAAATGACCACATCCTTCCTTCTCTACATGTTTCTTTCCCTACATCCTTCTTCCCCTATATCACTACCTCCCTAAATCTCTTCAAACCCTCATCCCTTCTTCCCTACATCACCGTGACCCCTTCAGCACTACATTACTCCTTCCTTCCCTACATCCTTCTTTTCCTTCATTCCTTTATCCTTTCCTCTCTACATTCATTCAACCTTTCAACCCTTCTTCTTATATCTTTAACTCACACTTTGATTCAACATGGGGGCTCATATTGAGTTAGAACAGGAAACACGCTTCTTCTCCCCTTCCCTTTACATTCAATATCTTCTGTAATATGTTACCGACATATTGTTGCAGCGCGGTGCTTGCTGCTGAATTCATCTACAAACTAACACACACCCACACACACACACACACACACACACACACACACACACACACACACACACACACAAACACAAACACACACCACACACACACACACACACACACACACACACACACACACTGGAGAGGGATAAGGAAATCTATGTGAAGAAGTATAATGGGCACACTTTCCCCCCCAAAACGGCTTAATACAACACTTGAACATGGCCATTTTGGGCTCATGACTTTGCTTTTAAAATCATTCCCAGTGACTAATGTCTGTGATTTCAGGGCTTTTGCAGATCATTGTGAGCAGATGGAGCTGCCCACAGGAAGCTTTTTCTTCCAGCGCTCCGTATGACCCCTGGAACACTCAGTCCTGAGAGCAGCAGACTGCAGTTTGACTTTGACGACGTGCGAAAACGTGGAGACGAGATGTATGCTTTATGAAAGGCGAGTGATGGCTGTAATTATAGCCGGTGAAAAACCAATGCACACGGTGAAATCACATTCATATGCAGAACACATGGTTTCTGTCATTTATTTATAGTTGAAAGAAAGTTTCTGACCTTTTTCTTTGCATGAATATGTCTGATTCTCTATAGCGGGTTTGAACTCATGTCCTTTATTCAGTACTTCATTCAGTAAGGTTTTGCATTTGATAAGTATATACTATCCATGTCACCTGGTGGGGACATTGGTTCATTTTAAACATACGCTCCCCAGAGTTATATTGAAACAAATACCAAATATAACACCAAATGCCTACTGTATTACAAAAGAATGCCAATTAACAATTGGATGTGAAACTTTATGATTATCACTTTAAAAATACATTTCACAGATTCTGATGATTTGAAACTCGGCAGGGGCTCATTTTCTCCTCTGGCTACGTTTCTTATGAAATCAATGTTAATTAGCTACAGCTGTTAGACTCTGCCAGTGACAGCTGTTGTTGCAACTGGCAAAAGTGACAATCAGCTCAGCCTCAGAGGCTGCTACCTGAATATTTTATAAATAAATGAGAAAGAAAATGCTAAAAAAGATTTTGACTTAGAGCCTAACAACATTGGAATATCGTATAATCTTCTATTCAGATGAAAAACATCCCCAACACGCCTTTCCAGCTTTGTCCTTCAGTTTTCTACCTCGAGTCTCATAAATAATGTGCTTATTACAACAATTTGTACATATGTGATATTGACACAGTAGGTCTGTTTCTTTTACGGTAGCCTTAAGGGGATGCTGTACACTGAAAAATGAATAATAATCTGTTTATTTACAAAGCATGCATCACAACCTGCAAAACAATAATACAAATAATGACATTAGGACATTATCTTTCAAAATGGGACGACGTCCTTCTGACTTCAGCGTGTTCAGGAGCTTAGCGTTGTTCTGTAAATCAACAAAGATGCTGGCAATAGGATGTGTTGTATGACTGTTTTATTGCTCTATGTGTTTGCTTGAAAACAAAGACCAAAACCAATATGTTTTGCCAACTTGATGCTTCAGTTTTCAGAGGGAATAATTGTACTATTATTCAAACATCAAAACATTGACATCTGGTCCCAAATGGCAACAATGACACAGGATAACAAATATGCCAGCATTAGAACTAAAGTGTTTTTCCATTAACAACAACCATGGCAGTAATATTAAGTGTGTACGCTGGATAGCGGACTCATTAACGCACAGAATAACACCCGACAGAGGGAACAACATGCTCAAAGTTCACATCAAAAGCTAAAGATGAGAGTCGTCGGCATGACTGATGCCTGACGTGAGTGAAGAGGACAAATGGCCATTGCTTCCATTTCGTCCAATCTGACCAATGAGCAGGCTGCATTTCATCTTTGAGGCGCTTTAAACTGCTCTAATACGCATCCCTGCTTAAAACCCTCCTTCCTCTGCCTTCAGATCCAGGAGCACTTAGGCCCTCCATCAAAGGATCTGCATTTGACAGATAACTGTAATTCCCTCCACTCTAGACTGTGTTTACTAACCTCACATGAAAGTAGCTTTGCCCCGTGCATTGTGGGAGATTTGCAACCTCTCTACTTTAGACTACTTAGGAACAGGGAATTGCAGTGTCATGTGTTTCTCTATAAAGAAACTCAATGTGTTTGTGCAGGCAGCAGTTTGTGTCGGTGAGAGAGGAGTGGAGGAGTTGTGACAAAGAATTAACCTTCAGTCTGTGTGTGTGTACGTTAAACGACAAAATGTACAGCACCAAGTATGGTTTATACTAATGGTGGACATAGAGGTGCAATAATACCACAACGTTTGATATTATTTATGCTCTCTGGTAGTTTAGTAACAAACTGGTACTATAGACTAGTCAGCAAAAACGTTATTTCAATTTTCAACTGATGACATTCATTGCAATCTATTCCCATTTGCACCCAAATATGATTCTGTAGTTTGTCAACAGAATTGTATTTAATAGGTTCAAGTTGGATTTACTCTAATGTCTCCATCTTTGTTTTGAGCTGTCAATATTCCTGACCTAATCAGAAAAATACAATTCAGCACATAGTGGATTCAATATGTTATGATTGAATAATTACCCAAAGTTTAATTTTGTTTTGCATTTCTTTTTACTTTGTATAATAAAACGAGTTGTGTTTCGATGTGATATTACCAACAAAATATCCCAACATGTATCGATTTGAGTTTATACTGATCTTGTGTCCAAAACATAAAGGTAGGGATGTCCCGATCACCTTTTTTTGCTCCCGATCCGATTCCGATCATTTGATTTTGACAATTTGCCGATACCGATTTTTCCCGATCCGATCTTTATGCAATGCATTAAGAGAAACAAAATAAAGCTTTCAGTCTCGTTAGCTTACTGCTACAATTAGACACTGCGCCCTGCCCACTCTGTGCCAGATTTGAACACACACACACACACACACACACACACACACAC
>NW_011364862.1:7894-8474 GCF_000735185.1 Notothenia coriiceps
GTGTGCCTTGGCACTCACTAAGTGTCAGAAGATAAAACCCTCTCTCTTTTCCTCCGTACCCACATCTCTAAAAACGGGGGAACAACGGAGCTGATCCAGATTTGCGGCCGATATGACGTCATATCTGAAATATGGGCTGGCTTTACACCCACGGCACTATCAGAAACACCGCTATCAGAAACAATGCGCGACGTGTTTTGGACGTAATATGGTCTGTGTTTACATTAGCAAGTATCGCTAACACTCAGAGCTAACCTGTACTGGAGAGAGTACAGATGTAGCACTGAATTTCAGACTCCAGCTTACAGCTTCCTGCCTACGACCTGCCAAAGACCAGTATAGAGGAATGTTAAGCCCTCCCACTATTTTCCAAGAGGGCGTTGCCAGATTTTCAATTTCAGGTTTTAACCAGGAGATGGCGCTTCATTCACAAATACAGAAAGACAAGTTTCATGGACTTTCAGTTGTGTTTTGAAGAGCATTTGAACACATCAATATTTTAGATCAACTAAAGTATATCTAATCTTGTAATTCAATAATATATATTCTTTATATATTAAATAATCATAATAATAATGTA
>NW_011364863.1:0-1282 GCF_000735185.1 Notothenia coriiceps
TCTTGTCTCAAAACATTTCCGATCTGGACCCATTGGAAATGGACTTAAACTTTTTCTCCAAAGTACTTTAGCCTTGACTTGAAATAACCTCAAATGTCTTGTTGAAAATATTTTAACTTGACTTGGACTCGACCTAAAGCATTTCAAAACAGCTTTGAATATCACTTTGAAACTAGTGTCCATTCGCCAGGTCTAAACCTATTTTAATAGTAATTTTTATGCATCAAGTTTTGCTCAAGTTTAGCTTTGAATTGACCTCATCCCTACCATTCTCTGTTCCAGGTGATAGTTTGGGGAGACTATGGACGGATGGACCACAAATGTTTTATGGGTGTAGCACAGATCCTATTGGAGGAGCTGGACCTCTCCAGCACGGTGATCAGCTGGTACAAACTGTTTCCGCCGTCCTCATTGGTGGACCCTACATTAGCTCCGCTCAACCGGCTGGCATCTCAGACGTCATTGGACATCTCAGGACCGCCACCGGGCGTTCGGTCCTAGTGACCGAGTGGTGACCCCCCCACCCCCCCAAATATCCCTTCGATGACAAAAATAATGGACCAGAACTGAGCAGAGGGGCGAGGACACGCCCCCACGAGCCCCTCGGTCCTCCAATGAGAGGCCAGACGGAGCAACAGGGAATGGGAGCGAGAAAGAGCGAGAGGGAGAGACGGAACTAGCCAATCAAAGCTTAGCTGGAGTCTGACAATCACGTCTCACACCTTCCCTCTTCCTCCTCCTCCTCCGTTTTTGTTTTCAAAGCTTTCTTCGTTTTCCTCCTCTGAGCTGCAGCAGTGGAAGTTTTTGTTCAACATTCACTTTCTTTTTCCTCCTTACTTTCTCGTGCAGAGCAGACAAATCGTCCACCTAATAGCCCCATAGCCAATCAGACTAGAGATTGCAGCTAGGCCCCAGGAATGAGGGGTGTAAACAATGTTTCGGTGTTAATGAGTAGCAAATGTTGGCGGTTTCATTCGGCTGTCTCCGCCGGTGTTCTCGTGGTAACGGTCGTAAATGAGCATGGTTCGGTAACCTGTTTAGATGAAGGGAGCCTACACATATATAAAAGATATGAAAGAGATAAATGAAAGCAAGCACAAGACAAGCTTGACTTCTTTATTTGGACAGAATCAAACGGTTTCGCTCTTCGTCTAAACGGTAAATTAAATAGAGGCCAAATTTGTATTTTTTGATTTTTCCGTCTTTGTTTCAGAATGGTACCATGAGGTGCAGACTCCCTTTGTGTGTGTGTGTGTGTGTTTGTGCGTGCGTTCATTTGTTT
>NW_011364864.1:0-2339 GCF_000735185.1 Notothenia coriiceps
AGTGTGGAGAGAGTGGGAAGTGCCAGTGCCTCTCTGTTGGCCTTCCCTGTACAGAGTTCTGCACCTGCTGTGCAGAATGTCAAAATGTGTCCCCAGGGCTCGACATTTTTTAACAATGACCACAATATCTTTATTTTAATAAACCAAATATGAACAATTGAGGAAATGAGGAAGAACTGATGATTCAAATGTTGTAGTACAAGTAGTAATGTAGTTAGTGCATAAATTACTATTGCAAGAAATGTGTTCATTTTCTTCATTATAAGTCGATTTTTTTTGGACGAATGCTCCAGGCCAGTGGTTACAATGGTGGGGCCAGTGATAGTACAATTCCACCGGCCCGGAGGGCCATTGGCATTTTACCCTTAATGTCTACCCCTGCATATTGATTTATTTATTTATTTTTCTCCAGTCCCCCTCCAAGTGCTTCCCTCCCTGCTGGCCCGCCCCCTCAGGTGTCACCTGATGACGCAGAGCAACAAGCTGTGCACTTATTGGCTTGTTCTGCTGACAATTTCCCCGCGCCCCTCCCTCCAATCAACATGTTTGATCTTCTCGAGGCTTTACAGGTAAGAGACACAGGGGATGTCAGGATACCAGATATTTAGTTGTCAATAGCAATAACGGTGACATTTTCTTGAGATTCACATTACCAATTTGTTACCACGTTAAAAAAAGTGATGGTTCCTATGTATTTATTTTTAATGGTTTGCATAGTGGTTCTACTTAGAAAGTTAAACCGGTCATAATCCCTCCCTAAAATATTTGTTGTGTTGCTGTGAAAATAATGTCTGTAGTCTCAACCCAAAACTACATTTTACAGAAGGACATTTCAAATGCTCATTATATTGTTAGGATTTATCTCTGCCCAAAAGTCAATTTGACTGAGTAGAGCTTTAATGCAGCATATTTTAACTTCCTGGATCCTCCAACCTGGAGTTGGTGTTCACAATAGCATTATTAGAGGAAAAACCTTGACTCGTCTATTTTTTCAGAACTTCACATTGTTCTTAGGGGGAATTATTTTCAGCAGACATTATGATGATAATTAAATGTGTCGGATTAAACTGAATTGAGACACTGGCCCGATTCCAAACCACACCCTACCCACTCCGTGACGAAGTGAACTCCGTGTCGGAGTGACACTCGCAGCTCAACGAGGCTCCCTCCTGTCAGATGGAAGGAGTAAATACAGCAGCAAGCTTTGGGACAAACTCCCCTCTCTCCGGCAGAAACAGGAAATGCCGTAACTGTGTGTAACAACCGTTTCAAATCAGCATCTCTTAGACTAAAAATTCAAATGAATAACTAAAATAAAACTCCAAACATCTTTAATTGTGTTGTAAAGCTCTTTTAGTTTCAAACCTGATGTTTATAAGCTTCTTAGTTTTTGCAACAGTCTGTAAATATACAGAACTTTATAATAAAATGCACACATTTACCTTTTTCTAGACTAAACACAGGTATGATCCTAAGTTAAAAACATATGAGGTTATCATGAGGTTGTTAACATCGCAGTTTATCAGTGGATGTTTGCTGGAAATACTTGTTAACAGCTTGTTTCCTGACGGACACACACAGCGTGACTCCGGTCAGGTAGAGACCGGTCTCAAGCAGGGTTATGGCTAGAAAGGATCCGTCTTGTGTAAAACTCTCGCGAGAGTTTGGCTGAATGTCACGTGGCTGAATGTTTACGTTTGGCAGGCAGCCTTTCAAGCCCATTCCCAAACCGCCCCCTACACCCTACCCCTACACCCTACCCCTCCGTTTGCGCGTTCACGCGGAGGGTCCGCCATATTGAGGGCTGTTCCAAACCAACGAGTGTGGAGCGGTGTGGAGGGGGAGTGGGCTATCAAGCCCTCAAACAGCGAGTCTGCAGCGGTGCTGACTTGAGACCGGTCTCTACCTGACCGGAGTCATGCTGTGTGTGTCCGTCAGGAAACACGCTGTTTACAAGTAGTTCCAGCAAACATCCACTGATAAACTGCGATGTTAACAACCTCATGATAAGCTCATATGTTTTAACTTAGGATCATACATGTGTTTAGTCTAGAAAAGGTAAATGTGTGCATTTTATTATAAAGTTGTGTATATTTACAGACCGTTGCAAAAACTAAGAAGTTTATAAACATCAGGTTTAAAACTAAAATAGCTTTACAAAAAAATAACACAATGAAATATGTTTGGAGTTTTATTTGAGTTATTAATTTACATTTTTTGTCTAAGAGATGCTGATTTGAAACCGTTGTTACATACAGTTACGGCATTTCCTGTTTCTGCCGGAGAGAGGGGAGTCCGTCCCAAAGCTTGCTGCTGTATTTACTACCCTTAACCCTTAA
>NW_011364865.1:0-1441 GCF_000735185.1 Notothenia coriiceps
TCAACAGTGTCAATTTAGCATGCATCGCTCATCAAAAGCAACCTTGTGAGCCAGCTGCTGAACACAAACCTCCTCATTCAGAGCCTGGCTGTTGTCATACGTTTAAATTATTCATCCAAATTTTAATAGACAGGAATATGATTATATAGTTTGACAATGAAGAGGAGGGGGCATGAGAGTGTGTGTATGGGGGGTGGGTTGGGGGGGGGAAATCCTCCAAAATCCATTTCAAACATTCATGCATATTTAATAGGTTGGGTGCCAAGACTTCACACAGCTGTATAATCCCAGTATGCGGCGAGTCGTTATCGCTGTCATAGGCAATGTGCAATAATTCTGCCTCTGTGCACCTCTTTGGAAGACCAAGCAGCGTGGTGCTGGTGTTCAACAACCAAAAAAAAAAAAATGGCTTCCAGAGTCAAAACCCACACTTTCCCCTCAAACACACACACCTCTCAGATTGCTTCACTTTGTACTCTAGTCCTCACTGTTGCCGTCATTCGAAAGGGGGTAAATGGGTGAAGCGAAAGTCCCATCTGGTATCTAAATACACCTCGTTTTTTTTCTACCCCTCCATCCAACCTCTAGACAACCCCAGCGCTTCGTAGAGAGGCGACAAACAAAGTACAATTGAGTTTTTTTGTACTACTTTTCCCCCAAACTCTTGAGACACTCATCAAAAAGGCCCCCATTGTTTAAACGCAGCGTCGCTTCTTTTTGGGTCTCTCCCGTGGGGAAATATGTAATTGCAGGCGTCCCCAGATTGTGGAAGTGATCAGAAAATATGTCAGGGAAAGCGTTCAATAATGTAGTGGTGTCGGGAGAGCTGTTAAAATACAAACATATGAAGATAGGGAGGGAGAGGAGGGGGTTTGTGGGATGGTGTAAACCCTCATGGGCTTTACCCAACGGGGCCACAAAACAAAAAACCTGTCATAAAAAAACAGAGTGGTGAAAAAAACTAAAAAAATAGAGGCTTCATTTGCATTTGCACCTTAAAGAGGAGCATCTCTCTCAATATGGTGTGTGTGTGTGTGTGTGTGTGTGTGTGTGTGTGTGTGTGTGTGTGTGTGTGTGTGTGTGTGTGTGTGTGTGTGTGTGTGTGTGTGTGTGTGCACCGGAGCGGCGCAGTTTCTCCGACGTCCCGCCCTCGCTGCATCCGAAGAGGTGATTGGATGAGACGTCATCCAATCCCCGCCCTTTCCGGCACATCCCCCGGGGGGAGGAGTACAAAGGCTGGGAACGGAGATCATTCTGGAGGCTCTGTGTAGGGAGACAGACGCCTCTAGCATCGCGATACTTATTGTGTGTGTTATACTGTTAGCTCCCCCTGTAATCCGCAGATACTTAGCCGAGTGCAAGTAGAGTGTTGTACCTTTCTACTGTGTAAACGTTGTGTAGGTGTATTAGCTTAGACCCAGGTGATTAGTACCTGTTGACC
>NW_011364866.1:0-3823 GCF_000735185.1 Notothenia coriiceps
TGACCCCCTGACTTTTCCTCAAGCACCATCATGAGAATGTCATTTTGTTGTTGTGTGACTGTTGTAGCCATTTTACGATAACAAGTTCCAACTTTTGACCAAACACTTATGCAGTTTGATCTGTTTTACATTTCTGTGATAAATCATATTCAAGCTTCTGTTGGTGAGCTAACGTTCTATTGTTTTGCACAGGAGTACATCTGTATATCCACTGATGAAGCAGTGAAGATAAAAAGATTCCCACAGTGGCTGACACACTCTCTAACACTTGTTTCAAACAGGCACAAGTTGGCCTCTTTGACACAAAACATCTCCCACAAGAATGCTTTCATCTTTTAATAAGGGGCATTCTGTGTAATTGTATAGAGCCAGAGTTCAGCAATCCTTGCTAATCGACATTCTGCTGCTTGCTCTTGTCTTGTCGTCTCTTCTCCTCTCTAGATCAACACTGAGTGGAACAGCTCCATATTTGGGCGACCGTTTTGCCCTGGCTCAGATGTATTGTTTACTGCCAAACACTTCAAATGGCTTAAGGGCAACTGCTGCAAGTAAGCACAGGAGCAGGGATGAAGACCGTGGGCTTTTCTGCAACATCTATAAAACAGTCAACCTGTCTGTTTAGCAGCGGGGTGCGGACATACAGTAATCCATCCCTGTAACATGCAAGCACCTACAGTAACACTGCAAAAGCACATCAGGACACTCAACAAGAATACAGAATAAAATCCAAGTACACTGCTTCAACAATGGATATCTATTACACCTAACCTCATGCATGTGAGTATGTGTGCATTCATGCCCAGATATGAGGTTTAACGAAGGGTTGTTCGTGTGCCAGGCCAGCTGTGGTGCCAGTGGGGAGATGAAGGATGAGCACCTTGTTAAACTGCTTCAAACACATTCTTCAAAGAGCCAAGTCGAATTTTGAACCCAATGCATCCATTTAAGACATTTCCATAGCCTCTGTATAAGTGTCTAAATACATCTTTGATGGAAGCACAATGTGTGAACAAGTCTAATTTTGTCAGGCAACGCAGTTTACGACTTGTGAGAAATCCACTCTCTGTGATAGATAACATCAAAAAGAAAGCAAACCAGATGAAACGGTGGCTCAGGTCTCCACAGGTTTCTAAACTTAAATGAGAAACACAATGGCTCTCTGGGAGGTAGGGAATCCATCTTAATGTCATTATAATGTATTCTAATTGTTTGCTTTGGAGACTGGTTGGCAGTTACGTAATGTAAACTGACCTCTAATTTGGCCAGAGCTGCATTTCCTGATTCCCATCCTTTGCCACAGGGAAAGCATTTTGTAAATTGTGTCAGCAGTGCTTTCATGTGAGTAAAACAAACTCTCCCTATATTTGGTTGGAGAAACTGCACACTTCTTCGTGTCCTTCATCTTTAGAACTCAGAAGTGTGTAAACCTGATGCCAGAAGGAACATTGTTTCCAGTAGAAGAATAATCATAATAATAACTTGAATTTATATAGCGCCTTTCATAACCTCAAGGTCGCTTTACAAAGAAACTTACAAGGACAAGACATAAAACATAAAAAAACATAAACATAAAACAGGGGGCAGAAGCAGAAATGGAAGTGTAAGTTGGGGGGGGGTGAGTTATTGTTGGGAGGCGATGTTGAACAGATGTTGAGAGAAGGGGCGTTGCGGATTTCAGCAGGGAGGGAGTTCCAGAGGGTGGGGGCAGCGACACTGAAGGCACGGTGCCCGAAGGTGCGGAGCCGTGAAGGGGGAATGGAGAGCAGGCCAGAGTCTGAGGATCGAAGGGTGCGGGACGGGATGTAAGGGTGGAGGAGATCTGTGAGGTACTGAGGGGAGAGGGCATGGAGGGACTTTGTACGAGGAGGAATTTGAAGGTGATGCAGGGCTTGACCGGGAGCCATTGGAGGTTGAAGAGAGTGGGGGTGATGTGTGTTTGAACCCTGGCAGCTGAGTTCTGTATATACTGAAGCCTGTTCAGGGTTTTGCTGGGAACCCCGGACAGGAGTCTGTTACAATAGTCCAGGCGTGAGGTAATAAAATAATGAATCAGCCTGATGTCCGCAACAGAGAAGAAGGCAGTTCATTTCAACAAAACAAAAGTTCATAAAACTCACTGCAGGTAAACCAGCCCAGCCCTAAACAGCAGGCAAAGTTAGTTGTTGTTCGTTGAGCATTCGTCTGCTAAACCCTCTGTAGTTGAAGGAGAAAATAAGTTATTGGAAGAGTGAATATTTGACTTAGATTCATCAAGTGTCCAGGAAAATACCTACCAATAAATGCTATTGTTGCCCTTTCTCTTCAGGTGTGCAATACTGTAGATGCAGTAGTTAACAGGATCAATTTTAAAGGTAATAATATGTATTTTATGTGTTTAAAACTTGACTATGTTGCCCCCCAGTGGCCAAGAAAACTGCTGATTTCTTTGATTGTTATATGTCCCAATTTTTACTTTAATGTGTAACTTTTCACGTTGTTGCCCATCTTGTCCTAGACTCCGAGATATCCCTGACCTTACTGGTTAGATGAGAGGATAAAGTCACATTTAAGGGCTACTCCAAATGTGAAAAAAAGTTGTATAAAACCTTTTGTAGCAAGCATTTGAGCTTTGCAAAATGTCACACATTGGCTTAAGTTACGTCACTTGAGACAGCATCAGTTGAGACTGAAGACTACAAGTCAGTAAAATAAAAAATAAAAATCTTTGGTATTATGTCTTTGGTTATAGCTTGCTGCTACCAGCATAAAAAGCCAACTTTTTGACCAAAATGTAATCATTCCAGTTGCATTGTGGGTAATGTAGTTACCAGATTAAGACAAAAACAATGCATCGACTTAGATTTTTTTTGCTTGTCCTTTGCAAGTCCAACCTTGTTTAGGATTGATGGAGAACTTGTTCCTGGACCTACATGTTTTGTCAATTACCTTGGCTCTATTTGTTTTGGAGCGATAGAGATGCAGACAGACATTTCCCAATCTGTGTCCCATGCTTCTCTACCTGGCCACAATCCATGGCAGACTGGAAACGCATTGGAACAACACATGTACACACTAACGCAGCCGTACGGATATAACTATTTAGACAAACCAGATGACCCTGTGTCTCCATCTGCTGTGGCTATAAACTGAAATCCTATTTAATCAAAGCAGCATGCACTGAATCCCCCCGAATACCCCATTAGAGTCTGTCAGCAGCATTTAAACTCTACAGGTACTTTGAAGACATTAAAAGTCACCTATTATGCAAAATCCACTTCTTCATGTCTCTTCTACATCAACTTGTGTCCCCTCTGTGTAAAGAGACTCTGAAAGTCTCAGGAACAAAGATTCTCTTTCTTTTAGTCCTGATCCATTTTTATAAAAACCTGTCTGAAAATGAGCTGATCAGATTTTGGCCACTTTATGATGTCATAACGATTTGTTGTCTTGTGTAACCAAGGTAACCCCCTCCCCCCACACCTTATCGCCTGAATCTCCTCCTAGAGCACCATTGTGTTCTTTATAACCAAATCTCTCTCAGAGGGGCGTGGGGAGGGGCTCCTTATTTTCATCTAAAGTAACAGACAGAGAATCAGCACTTTGGAAACAGGGCTGAAACAGAGGGGATTATGGGTAATGCTGCAATGGTGTTTGGAGCCAAACACTTCAGAGACATGTCTTGTATATATCTGAGACCTATAATATATTTGATGAAAAAACAGTATAATAGGGGACCTTTAATATTATTATATTAGTCTGTTTATGGATTTAATTTAGTTTAAGCAAAAGCATCAAGAAAAGCACAAACTTCATCCTGCAAGTAATCTTTTTCTACATTTTGATT
>NW_011364866.1:3852-5727 GCF_000735185.1 Notothenia coriiceps
ACATGTTTGCTGTAATTCATTATTATACTACATGGGCTGTATGATTAAATCTTGTACCGTAAATGTTGTATTAAATAAAGTTAATATTACCGACGTTAGATTAACGTCCCTGTAGCTTCTTATTGCACTAAGAAGCGTATTGCACATATATATATATATATATATATATATACAGTGCAATCATTCTTTCATGCAAAATGAAGCTCTGTTGCTTGGACATCACTAGATCCTGTTACAGCGTAATATAAGTACATAACGATTGATGTGTACATTAGCATAATTACTAGCTAGCCGCTAGCTGCTAACTGCCGCCTCGTTAATATCAAATCCATCATAATAACAAATCATTACCATGCTGTCATGAACGTGCGGTGCTGTCATGTGTACGCAAATTGACGTGCTTGATGTGAACGAGCATTTTGGTAAAAGTTGCGCATGCGCTATGAGCGCACATACAGGTACTTCTCAGGCATCCCGGGTAATCTGTGACGTTTCGCTCTCTCAAAAGTTGGGCCATTTTAATCAGCATGCGCCAATGAGCAACTCTCATAGGAATGAATGAGGCCCCGCCTCCCACGCTGTATCCAGTTCTTATTATACATCCATGGTTTGGAGCCAAACACTTCAGAGACATGTTTTGTATATATCTGAGACCTATAATATATTGATGAAAAACAGTATAATAGGGGACCATTAAGCATTAATCACTCTTTAGATGAGAAAACCACGTAATCTGCTTGTCCTTTCTTTATTTTCTCAGTGTTCTTCTCACTATCATTTCCCCGGTGTTTATCTCTCCCATTCTTCTCTCTGTGTGGATGTCCTTTCCTCCTCTTTCCACTCCTTGGGATTTATTTGTTTTGCATAATTTCTTTCTCAACAATCCCTCCTTTTTCTCTCCCATTACTTTACTGCCAGGAGGACGGCTAGACGCTATGAAATGAGGACAAGGAAAGTTTATCTTCAGTGTCATGTTGCTCTGAATAATCACATTACTAATAAAAATAATCTTGCAACTATGGGCTCTGCTATAGAATATGTGGAATCGTTTGTATCAGATAATAAACCTTGATGTCTGTTGTAATATATTTCTGGATTAAAGGATCATAACAATGGACTGCAGAGACTAATGTAGGTTGTAAGTAAAAGGAATAAATACTTAAGAAGGAGACATACATCTTGATATGTGTCAAAGTAGATAATAACAAGTCTGTGTAGTTTATTGTGATATAATTACTGAAATATGACTTAACTGTTACTGTATATTTGAAGTAGCTGCTGCCATTAATCCAGGCTAACAGGAGGAAGGAAAGGAGACTGTTTGAATACATTTCTATCATCTGCCGTGGTCTCAATTTGTAATCCTTAGGGCCATATCTGATAAATAAATCCCATCCTTCTCATACCCTACCTTATCTTCCTGTTGTGCAACAAACAAACAAACGCATTTTTATCATTTCCAGTAGTAGTTATGCTGCAAGTCCTCTGCTTCAGTAGCAAAAGGCTTTCCTGACAGGTTAACCCTCCTGTTGTCTTCGGGTCAAATCTGACCGATTTACTACTTTCATCAATCATAACTTGTTTGTTTTACATTCGATTGCATTAGGCTTTATGATATCCTTCACAGTAGACATTTGAACATATAAAATTGCTGATCACCACTTTCATTGAATTTGGATAAAACACACACATACACACACACACACACACACACACACACACACACACACACACACACACACACACACACACACACACACACACACACACACACACACACACACACACACAAACACACACACACACACACACACACTCTCTCTCTCTCACACACACACACACACTACACACCACACACACTACACGTACTACGAC
>NW_011364867.1:0-2113 GCF_000735185.1 Notothenia coriiceps
GCTGAAGTCTCTGCAGCTGTAAACTCAAACACACTCCTTCTGGGCCATTGTTCAATGTGCTCATGTATTGTCTCAACGCAATCACATGTTGATGAAATCATAGATTGAAATATCATGATACATTCTTGAAGAGGCCCTATTCTGCTTTCTGGGTTCTCCCCTCTCTTGTAGTGTGCTATACAGGTTTCTGTGCATGTACATGGTCTAAAACAGGGGTGCCCAACCTTTTTTGAACCGAGAGCTACTTTTAAAGTTGCCAGTCTGCCGAGATCTACCAGACCAAACAGAGAGGCGTAGCCATTACTGACAGCCTACTACCAGGAAAATACACACTTCTACTTGTATGAAACTGACCTTTATACGATTAATACTTCATAAAATACTGCAGATCCTTTATCTTACCTCTTTCTAATCTACACACATACAAGTATTTAACTGAAGCTACACAACAGTGTTGTTGATACAGAGTTGGAGTTTATTCATACGTCACATACTACAGTGGGTAATGTTTTCAAGAAACATTGAACAGTGCTGCCACATATGACACAGGAAAAAAAGAAAAGACTCTGAACCCTTTCTTTGCCATTATATAAAAATAGTGTTGCTACAAAAGTAAAAATTAGGCTTACCAGTAAGACAACTCAGATCTGAAGCTACACAGGAATCTGCTGCCAAAGTGCAATAAAAAAGACAAAATTAATAGAATCAAACCCTTTTTTTGTTGCATTTTAGTAGAGTATAAAAAGAAATGGCTTTAAAATAGGATGCAAGCAACACTAGTTTCTTAACCTGAATTGATAATAGACTATAATAAATTTAAACAGAACAGATCTTAATGTTTGCATTCTTATACAATGTTATACAATAATTATAATGAATAAGTTCAAACAAACTAAGACTTACAGCTGATTAATAACGGTATCTAACTATGCCCACTGCCCACCAGCCGCGCCCCGACACATGGGGTCACGCCGGCCAATCACAAAGCTTTGATGCGTTCAAGTGCATTATTCTGGCACAGGAAGATTATGTTATAGGACATTAACGATAAAACCGAATATTGTTCTATTTTTAGACACATCTCGCGATCGACTGGGAATCTCCCTGCAATCGACTGGTTGGGCACCCCTGCCTTAGCAGTACAGATACATGTGGGCTCACTATTTGGCAAGCAACCGGTCACAGTTGCCCTGTTTATCTCATGTCTTTATAAAAGCTTATCAATGATTTATAAAGCGTTCACAACCTAATTAATAAATTAATTACAAACTATTCGTAAACCCTTTATAAGGGTAGTCTTATTGTAAAGTGGTACCGGTAATAGGGCCTCTTTCAGTGCTTATCTTAAGAAGAAACATGTGTTTGCCATACTTCCAACAGGATTTAGCAAACGTTTATTGACTACCTTTATAGAAATAAATATTGGTTAATCTCTTTACATTTATTAACACTTTTCCATCGCTCAGGCATTATCTCACCCACCTGGTTTGCACCAAATCATGTCCTACTCGCATGAGCACATCGAAAAATGTAACCTTTGTAACAGTCTATGGTGGTAACAGACTCATTTTCTTTGAGGATTAGTCAAGAATGTCATGCTAGATTTAGTTGGCTTCACTACACAGAGACTTACCTTTGAAAGTAAATTGTGAAGCAATTTATTGTTTTATTAGTTTACATGTATAGATCTATTGCTCTACTTTTTACTTGTATTTGACTTTTGTGATGCTCTGTTTCATCTACACTCTCAAAAACCCTCGCGCACAGGCATGCACACACACATTCATCTTAGGCCAGTTTTTTCCACTCCAGAGCCAGACAGCTATTGGCTCGTCGTTGCTCGTTTGCTCATTTTTCATGTCAGTCTTTCCCCCGCAGAAAGCATCATTGCTGGGATTCTCTCAAATGAACAAACAGTCCTTTCATTCTTTGCCTCTAAACATTTTAATTTCATTGGCTTCATTTAGCCTTGGCTCTGCTGTGGATGAGCTGCTGGTATATGTTTGCGGTTTTGTGTGTGTGTGTGTGTGTGTGTGTGTGTGTGTGTGTGTGTGTGTGTGTGTGTGTGTGTGTGTGTGTGTGTGTGTGTGTGTGTGTGTGTGTGTGTGTGTCG
>NW_011364868.1:0-23743 GCF_000735185.1 Notothenia coriiceps
ATTGGTGGCTGACTAAATACTTTTTTGCCCCACTGTAACTACATTTTTGCTCTCTGCCACTCGATGCATTTGAGTCAAAGCAGCTTAATTATTTATTGGGGCAGATTGATTTGCTCGTCTATCCGTTGGCAGGCGGGTGCTCGAAAGATAATGGCTTTGTAACTAATGTTGTGGTGGTCTGCTGATTGGATGATTGATGGATTGTTCGGCAAAATAAAATGAGTTGGGCTCTGGCAAAGGGCTGTTTGAGAAGCGTGAAAGGGGATGACATTTCCCTGAGTACAATTTAGTGAATGAGGCCGGGCTTGCCCACCCTGCTGTAATATTTGATCTAACCACTCAACATTGCTGCTGTTTGTCATATTTGTCTAAAAGATGGTCTTGTTTTCCCCCTACAGGCTCTCTACAACTCAATCAAGAATCAGAAGCTGCAATGGACACTGTAAGTCTTCTTATGTTCATATTTTTCACCTTAATTTGTTCTACCTCTCTGTAACAATGATTTACTCAACCACACATTTAAGGAGACACTACTGGTGAAATGGGTAAAAATCGAACTTATAAATATCACCATGAAACCAGCCGAGGTGTTTACTTATTTAAGAGATTTATTTTCTGTATTTCAAGTATAAATTATGCAAATGAGTGCTTACTTTTGCTGAATTTAGGACACATTTAACGACACGAATACAAAAAAGTGCAGTTATCCAACATCTAAATGTGTATTTTGGATTTTTTTATTTATGAATAATGCATGAGAAAAGGCTGTGTTTGGCTGTAGTGTCCTGCCTTCAATACACCCACCCACACACACACACACACACACACACACACACCCACACACACACACACACACACACACACACACTATCTCACACACACACACACACACACACACACACACACACACAGACACCCACACACGCACGCACGCACGCACGCACGCACGCACGCACGCACGCACGCACGCACGCACGCACGCACACACACACACACACACACACACACACACACACACTGTCCTGAATGACAGGAAACAATAAGGGATATTGATAAATCCGTTTAGCGTCTTCATTAATGACGTGAGCGTTGTCTGGCATGCGAAGGAAACATTAGTGTGTCAAGGGTTGCTATTCTCGATCACAGTTGCAGAGCGCCTCAGAGATGCCAATTAAGTCACTAGCTTTCCAAGCTTTGTTGCCATAGTTACGGCACCATGGATACCACTCCATAGCTACCGCATTGCTCTTTCCTCCCTGTGTTCTCTCAGTAGCAAACACACACAGGGTACCAGATGGATATGCCCATGTACAAATGTACACAGGAAACGTGTTTGTGCGGCTTCAGTACATGTGAATGTGAAGGGGAAGAAGAAAAACAATGACTAACAGAGAGAGAGGGATGATTTAAATGGCTCTTTACCTGCATCCTGTACAAAGGTGTGACCACAGCCTCCCACTACCTCTCCAAAAATAGCTGCAGCAGCGCTCCACAAGCAGCAGGAAAAAAAGTGGTCAGAGGAGCAGATCGAGGAGGAGATCCGCAGAGAGCCAGGCAATCCAGTTTAAACATCTCCGCTGACATATAGACAGCTATTTAAACACTGCCACCACATAAGAGGCCACGCGGGGATAGAAAATATGTCATTTGTTTAAGACGCGTAAACACCACCGAGCAAATGGAGAATCCACCTCCAAACAAAAAGTAATTACAGATTAAGAGACTCGGCTCGCAGCAGTGTTTTTTTCCTCTTTGGCAGCAGAGATATGCACATTTTTCTTTTTTCAGCATGCCAGTATCATTGAAATAGAGTAAATCGTGCTCTGAAAACACTTTTTGGAAGCATAGCACAGTGTCACTTTTGCCACCACGTTCACACCCTCCTTGCTTAGTTGATGCATATTTCATCACACAGACAGAGGACATTTTTTCACTTGCTAACTCAGTTGACTGCGAACACAACACCCTGTGACACACTTCTGTTGTGTATCCATTTTGAGGCTGCTTTCGTTTGTCTTGCTCGGAATGTTTGTCCTCATGTTGTGTTCGCAATTTGCAGATTTTTAATCACAACAAAACAAAGTGCGTATTATATTCTGTTATACTTTAACAGTTTTCACACAATGCATTTTCCTCTGTATTCTTGTGCATGATGAAAAACAATTCTGTGAAAGACGATAAACATAATGCATTTTGCTAGTTTATATGAGAATAGTATACTAGAAAAAGAGTGGATTTCAAGGATTTGAAAAGATACGTTTTAAGCCATTAAAGGGCAGGGTTGGCAGTAAAAATAGAACATTTGTATCTTTGACTTTAAAGTGGGTTTGTCTAATATCATCAGGGAGACTATTCCAGGTCTGTGTTGCAAATGAGTATTGGATATAAACAATAAAATAGGCAGTAAAAGAAAGAAAACATTTTAAATACTTCACTAAAGGGACAAATTAGAAGAAAAACGACATGATATTTACATTTACACACGTATATATATATACAGTACTTTACATATTATTGTAGTATGAGTTTTTTCTAATGCAAATAGAAACTTTTTATTCTATATACAGTATAGAGCGGTAGTTTTGATTTTCTAATTTACTAGCAGATTGAGGCTTAATAACAACACTTTGATTGAGGTGTGATTTCAGACACTAAGACAAACCATTTGCTGCAATAACATGGATACAACTTGTATGTGAAATCTGAAATATTGTGTTATTACAGGTGTGTGTCTGTGTGTGTGTGTGTGTGTGTGTGTGTGTGTGTGTGTGTGTGTGTGTGTGTGTGTGTGTGTGTGTGTGTGTGTGTGGGCATAGAGTATTGTAGGACAACGCAGCGTTGTCCTACAATACTCTATGCCCACACACACACACACACACACACACACACACACACACACACACACACACACACACACACACACACACACACACANCGCCGATTCGACATGTTGAATCGGGAGGCTGTCGGCCAAAGAAATCACTCTGATTGGCTGTTCAGCTTAGCGAATCAGTGCATGAGAAGCGAAACGGAAGTGAGGGACCCCAGCCAATCAGAGTGATTTCTTTGGCCGACAGCCTCCCGATTCAACATGTNCTTGGAGAGTTGTCAAGGTGGAGGCTCCTTTCATACTCCATCCATCCTCACTGTATAGTCTACAGCCTGACCCCAGAATAGATTTTGCATCTTCTTGTTACTCTTATTACCTATTGGGTAAATAATATAGTTTCACTACAATGTATGCCTTTGAGATGTTTACATTCAGGTATTTTTTTTGTTGAATGATCTCAAATCTTAATCTTCTTAACATTTTAAGAACAGTCTTCACTCTGTGATTTATTTGTCTTGTTGACTAAGTAGACACTACAGGCACAATTTGATGCCTTTGAAAGTAGTGGAAATAAAGAATTCAAAATATACATTAAGCTATTTATGTTTTATTTTAAATTTGAATAAAACATTTCAAAAGACTTGTCTTGTCTTAATGTAAGTAATCCTGGTTATTTTTACTGAATGTACCTTTTTCTCCTGTAGTGTCTCCCCTAATCGGCTGGATATTTTTGCAATTATTAGTTTAGTTTGTGAAAATAAAAGTAAAAAAATGTAACTTCGGACAGTCTAAACTGACATCATTTTTTAACCAACACACAGCAAATCTTTACCATTGAGAAGCCAGAACCAGAAGATGTTTGACATTATGTGCTTATGTACTGTAGATGGTGTGAACTCGAGTGAAATGTGAGAAGTACCTTTAAAAGCTTGAAATATTGGAATGCATGTGATGTAACTGAATGAATCAATTCCCCTCAGAACACCATGAATGGCACTCAACATGAGTCCGACTGCTCTTCCACAGATTGGCCACATTATAAACAGCAGACGCTATTAATAAACACAAAGCTGTAATGGTGCGTTACATAACTGGTGAAAGATACAAGATGTCAGCTATGGCACATACACCTTTTTTTAAACCATCTAATATAAAGTGAGATCAGTGAGATGATTGAGGCGAAGGAAAGAGAACAAAAGCAAAGAACAAAATGTAGATGAGAATACAAAGCGAGAAACGAGACAAAGCGAGAACCGAAAGGAACTGAAATTACGGCTTTTGTCGATCCTGCTATATCGCAACACCCTCACTGTCCCATAAGAAGAAGAAAAGAAGAAGAAACTTATAATGAAGTTGCAATAACTGAGAAATGTTTGGCATTTTTCATGAAAAATGACACGGATGAAAAGAGTTGCCGATTAACTCCCTGTCATGTAACTAATGATTTCAGCGCTCAAACTGCAGGCAAACACTTGGCTAGGCTTAGAATATTAGATCATGAAAAACGAATTCACATTCAAAGATAACAACATGGGAACTGATGCCGGATGAAAGAAGCAACAAACAGGCTCCAGCATGCTCACGCTAACATCCACAGCGAGACACACTCAAACACTCACTGACTCTACAGTCAATACAAACAGGTGTTGTGTCATTTAGCCCTGCAATACCCAACCCCACCCATCAGGTGAGTGGGATTATATCATGCATATTCACTGCAGGTGCAGCAGGTGTGTTTATGGCTGAAAAAAACGTGAACAGCTTCCCCTGCTGGTCGGATGCCGGCACTGCAGCTGCTCAAGGTGTCGTTCTAAAGCCTGAGTAGAAAATGGCTATGAGGCGTTTATGGCTACCGAAAACACCATAGGCTGCCAACACCCTACTAAATGAAGAGTTCCTTTCTTTTTTTTACATTCTCTACCTTTTCATGCATTTCTTACCCTGACCCCTTTAAAATCATGCTATTAAGTCATAGCCAACCATGCGCTTTCTTTGGATTACTGCAGTGCCATCTGAAATCCATACGTGAATTTCTCTTTTTTTTCTTCTTCATGTAATCCCGTCACAAACACCATTTTGATCATTTACTAATCTTTGATAGGTACATAGGCGTCACTGAAATACTCATATTGTGCTGAATTATTACCACCATGTAAGAAAAAAAAACAACAACATATGATTATCGTGTAGCGCTTTCAGGACTTACAAGAAACGTGAAGTGCGGCCCACCTAACGCATCTTCGCAATAGTGTGTGTGAATATATTGTAAATATACCTTCATATATCCTACAATATAAGCTGCTATATATACAACACATCCTGGATGTTTTACAAAGAGCATGGATAACATATTTTTCCTTTAACATTTTCAATATCATATTTCATCATACACTTGACATACACAGGAGGAATAGGTTCAACAACAACAAACGACTGTAAAATACTGTAAAAATACTGAAAAAACAAGAACATTCAGGGTCTGCCTGGTGAGTGTGAAAATAGGCTATTATAAATGAGAGGCTATTACGGAGATAACACATGTCGGGTATGAAGAAAAAAGGACTTAAATGACCCCAGAGAACAACTTTTGCTGCTCTCAGTTTTTGCCCTTGAAGTAGTAAAAGGCTTAAAAGAAGCAGTGCTGGATGCAGGCATGCGGATCACTGGGGAAAACAACATTCGGCCAAGAAATAGCAAGAGAACAGAAGCACACCACGGGACAGAAGCCAAAGCAACTGGGAAAGAGATCTCCTGTTCAAGTAGAGCAAAAGAAAAAAGAGCTAGATGAGATGCAGTTGCTGCATATCAGGAGTGAAGTTCTACTGACATCTATTTAGCCGTCAGTGCTGAGAGAAAGCGGAGCTGCACTGTCTAATCGCCCTCATCACTCCATCGCTATGTGTTGTGCACAGTGTGTAGATCCACCTTCAGTGAAATAGAAGCTAAAAGCTGTAATGTCCGGCCTGTGTGCGGAATGTGAACACACCGTGGTGATGTGGCAGAAAACAAGGAGCTGGAATGTAAATTGCTCCATAAGACCTGGTGATGTGTTCAGGTCCAGTGACTGTTACAGCGCTCCGATCAGAGCGGCTGCAGCAGTACAACTGAAAACAAGTCGTCTTAAAATGTGATGTTTTAATAGTTTGGTCCCAAAACTGAGTGAAAAGTCAAGAGAAAAGGTGGGAGAACGTGGCTGGAGAGGTGAAAGAAGAAAAGAGGAGAAAAGGAAAGAAGCTGGATGTACGTCCCTGTGTGTTCCATATGAGCACTTCTCCTCCCGCTCATTCTGCGCTGCTCCCAAAGACACATCGTCTCTGCAGATGTGTGACCTCCCACCTCCTGCACCCACACCCCTGCTGGTGCTCCTCTTCCAGTCACAGGATCTGCACCTCCTCAGTCCCACGAGAAGATTGGGGTGCCGGGTAGGGCGTCATGGTTTTGGGGGAAGGGAGTGGGGTAGAGACCCTCCCTCCTGCTCCCCCTTCAAGCAGAGCTCCAAACCCTCCTGGATCTCAAATAAAAACCTATGCAGGGAGACGGCCTGGCAGTGCAACGCTGTGCCGCTCCCGGCGCCCCCCCCGCCTCACTTCTTGACGGCCTGCCGGTAGCTGTGTCTCTGGCCGTCCTGCCGCAGCTTGTCGCTGCAGCCGCTGGCCCGGCTGCTGTTGCCCCCGTCCCGGGCGCTGCTGGTCTTGCTCACCTGGCTGGCCTGGCTGCTGTCCTGCAGCGTGGGGCTGGAGTGGGCCCTCTGCAAACTGTTGTCCTCCAGCAGCTGGGACTCGAACAGAGACAGGTCCTCCTCGCCGCTCCGGATCTTAGCTCGCAGCAGCATGACGTACGTCCCGTACCGGGTTTTCTGATAAAGGCGAGATAGAACTGGTGAGTAGCCTACGGTGAAACATTTAAACTTAAATATAGCACCATTAAACTTCCCCAGTTGAAGACTTAGAGCAACATCATCATTCTAGTATTAATAGGTATCTGATATTTAAAGCATTACTAATATTTAGTAAACATGATACATGTCTTTGTTTGTTAACAGTAAAATAAAAATGTATTAAAGTTTGTGAGTTTATCATTAATTAATTAATTATGGTTATAATAGGTGTTACTGACATGTTATGATTATTAAATATCTCTTTGGATCACTCTCTCTGATAAATACAGTAACAATAAAATACTGTCAACAGCTATTGGAAAAATACATTTTCTCCATGTTGTTAGGAATAGAAACTGATACAAATCAGGCTACGAACAATATGAAGAAACCTTTCAGTTAAAACATCCAGAACACAGATTAATATAAAGTTGGTCACCATAAGAATAAAGAAATGCATAATAAGTTGGTGTATGCAAGTTCCACTGAAGTAGAGATGTAATTTCTCAGAGTATTCCAAAATCTTTAGAAGATACAAACAGTATTTCATACATTTTGCAAGTCTTTAGAAAGGAAAAGGGTAATGGATTTAACTAATACATTTATACACGAAACTCCCCCAGTTGTTTACTGGTATTGTATTACAACTTTGATTAAATTGTTTAAATATGCAAATGAGTCATTATTTAAGGCTAACTTTTGGTGTGGAATTCTGCAGTCACTAATAGACATATGCAGTCAAATAAACCCAAAGCTGTGGGTTGGATGTTTTCTTTCCACTGCTATAAAGCAAAATAGCCAAACAAAATGGACCGGTGAAGATTGGACAGCTGAGAGGGCTGCAGTGATGTAATGATGATTTAACGCTTCACTGCATTTCCCATTTCTTTCTTTTATCTGTGTGCAGCTTACCTCAAACTCCAGGTACTCATCCCGCTGCCGGTACTCTTCCAGCTCGCGCCCTTTGACCTTGCGGTCGGGGGGGTAGGAGCGCAGCTCAGTCAGCTCAGTTGACAGGGCTCTGAAGCGGTTTTCATGAGATCTGACCTGCTCCTCCTGTAAGAACAAGGTCAACACATGAGGGGAGGGGAAGCAAGGAGTACACACCTGCCTCCTTTCAGTTACAGTGTTTGAATGTTCTGAACTGAAATACCATCCTGTTTGTCAGGGTATTGGTGCAACTGAGAAATTAAAAACAAATATCCCGTTCAAACAAGATGAGAAGAATAGAATAACAAGACAAAGAAAAATGTCTTGTTATGACAAAGTGTTCTGAGAAGCTTTTCACTTTCCCGTCACAACAGATCGACTCGAGTGAAAAGCCTGCACTCATAAACCACCAGTGACCAGCAGTGATTTATTACATCAGTGTTAGGTGGAGCGTTTAGTCATGAAAATATAATTCTAATTACTCTGCCATCAAGTTATGAAAAATGATGTGTCCACTCCTTTTGAAAAGGACTTTTTGAAAGATTTGTATCGCCTTGTTTTGATGAATTTCACAGGAGCCTGGACTTGCCTCTGACCAGGTACAGCCAGTGGTGGAATGTAATTAAGGACATCAACTCATTTGTGATAGTTTTGTTTGTGATAAATGTAATTTAAGAGATACGTATTTGTTTCCCACCTTTTTTAATTACACCAAACTCTAACTGTCTGAAATTGGTAAAAGTTGGTTTGAAATCTTTCACTATCTGATTAGATTTTTGGTAGACAATATTAGAAAAGTAAACATTTATGAGATGCCAGCTTTTGTACTTTGCAGAATACAGTATTCAGTGTTACAGACATACATTTGCAGTAGTGGAAAAGTACATTTACTCCATTACTGTACTGAAGCACCATTTAAGGTACTTTTTCCACTATATTTATTTGATAACTTTAGTGACTTAAACAATTAAGCTGTTTGCATACAAATCCAATTATTCTATTCTCACTGTTTCCAGAATTCTAACAAACTAAGCAGTAATCGATTAATGGAGAAAATAATAGGCAGAATAATCCATAATTGAAATGATAATTTGTTGAAATTGAGCTCAACTCTTTCAACTACATCGGTGAAATATTGCTTTAATAGTAAAGCATGAGGAATAATAATGTAGTTTTATAATATGATTTCTTTCACAGGGGACCTTAAAGGTAGGGTAGGTAAGAATGGAGAAACCAGCTCGAGTGCGCTAGAATTTGAAAGTCCACAACCGAAAAAAATCTGCCCCTTCCTTCAGACTTCCTTACAGAGCCCCTCCTCCAACACACACCAACGCGCACATGACCAATGAGGGCACGAGATAAGTTTGTGCACAGATGGAAGGCTGACAGGCAGGTAGGCCATCCAGTTATTTGACCCGGGCCGGGGCAGATAACTGGACGTGCTTTTTACAGCGCTACGGCTTCCACAGATGAAATATTTGTATATATTTTCAAAGCATTTAATGTATTCATTGCTATCGGGATGTTAAGAGCATTCCATAGAATATAACAAAAACTGTTTCTGAAGTGAATTACCTACCCTACCTTTAATATACTAATTAAAGTACATTTTTCTTATTACACTAACAAACCACCATTTTCAATGCAGGACTTTCATTGTCATCTGTTAAAGGGTATCTTTTCAAATTGGTGTAAATCATTTAACCTAACCAATGAATTGAACACTTTCTCATTCACTGTAGAAAGCAGTTCACATTTTAGGGGTCCTATAATGCTCTTTTCGAGGGGGGATGGGGGTGGGGGGAAAACTCGCTCTTGAGGGAACTGTGGCATTTTAGTCTTTGCAGAACATTTACATGAGGAAAAAAACCTTTATAACACACAACAGGAAAGGGAAAAAGCACAATAGGGCCCCTTTAGGATACCTCCGACAGCTTCGACATGGTCCCAGGCAGCAGCGGCCGGCTGAACTTCTTCTGGGAGCCGATGGCTGCTGGGAAAGGAGGAGCTGAGAACATGGTGGCCACCGTGTTGATCCTTGTGATCCAAGACTGCATCTGCTCCGCGTTCCTGTGATGTATAACACGCATAGAGTGCAATTAGAAACAGATCTGAAACAGTAGGTACAACACACACTTATCAGCCCTCTCCATGCCCACATCAGCACATGGCCAGCTTACAGCATCAAAGGGATAATTATCGGAGAACGCAGCCTTGCTGTTGACAAAGAAATTATTTTGGAGCCAATTAATGCATGAGAGAAAAGGCCCTGTTTTACACGAACAGACCCATTAGGGGCCCATGAGAAATGTCAGATTGGCTTAGACAGCCTTGCTTTAATTCCCCAGGGAGCGACGAGGATGGAGAGAGATGGAGAGACAGAAAGAGGAGAGGGAGACACAGAGAGGGGTACAGTATCTGGGACAAATGCAAGCTGCAACTGGAGCACAGAGCCTCCAGGGGGGCTGAAACATGTGGCCAGTCATGTGCCACTTGCTGATCAAACACACACATGCACACCTCCACCTTAATATACATGTATGTATACAGTCCGTCCTGTGCATGTTTCATTGATCCGTGAGCTCTCTGGGTGTGTTCTGCTGAACACCATGTGCACAGCTGGCTCTGCATGCTGTTAGCTGAGGTTGGGTGCTCAGCTTCATTAGACAGTTACGCTACAGAGCTAAAAGTATGGGGACAGCGTATGTCTCTGCAGCTTAATCTTCAGGTTTCCAACGGATGCTTTAACCTGCTGCAGGGATTCGCTCACACTCAGCCACAAGAGCATTAGTAAGCTTCAACACTGATCATCAGGTCTGCCTAATAATCTAACTCCAAATGTAGATGGGGTTAAGGTCAAAAACTCAATGTGCATTAGTGCAGAGTGCAGACCTGTCAAAACTGCTTGGGATCACCACTTATTTTTGGTCTATCGTGATATTGTCGCAATGACGACTTATACCAAATAGCGGCCACAAAGCTAAAAGATCATTATTGTCTTCAAGTGTGTTTGCATGCATAAAACAATTTGGTTGCTAGCTGATTTTGTGTTAAACAAAAACATCTAAATAAGGGCTTTTTTCCCTTCAACAAAAAGGCTGATTTTGCAAGTTATCTTCCGCCACCTTAATGATTCAATATTTTACCACAGAACATTTGAGTACTTGTTAAATAATGAGAGAGAAAGTGCTACTCTGGGATGGGGGAGAAATCTGATTATTTATGAGCTGCATCTATATTCATATTTATAGAAAAGTGGTTACTTGATGTTATCTATCAACCCCCTTTTTGGTTGCAATCATCTATTGCATGTATTCATCTTGGATCATATCTGTAAGAGTGACAGGTGTTTTACTTGTTTTTATATTATTTGTATTCGTATTTTATTCTTGTTTGTTATTTTGTTTCATTTGTATTTTTTATTTGCTTTCTTGAATAAGTACATTTCACCTTTGAGTGATCAAGAAAAGGTCTTAGGTCCTGTGTAACTTAAGTGCATATAAACCCATTAATTTTATGCTGTAGATTTAAAATGTTTGCTCATTTGCACCAAGGGGGCAAAAAAACAACCTTGAAAAATATCTGTAGAACCAAAGGTACACAAACTTGTCCACATACTTTTGACCAAACACTGCCGTTTTGACAGAAAAATTAAAATGGCTCATGCACGCTTGCATAGTCAAGATGAGACACAGGTCAATGTATGGAGGGTATGATTAAGGTTTAGCTCTGGTTTTAATGTTATGGTCTGCTGCAGATGCTGTGCAGCTGTCCGTGCACACGCTCCACAGTAGTGTCTACACATTATGTCAGCTCAGTGAGGAACACAGAGCAGGACTCACGGGGCCTGGAAGAGATACACCCTCCAGTCGGCGGTGCGCAGGTAGAAGACGTTGGGCCTCTTGCTGTAGTCTGAAGCCTTCATGGCCAGAGAGTGGTGGATGGACACGGCGTTCTTCAGGTCCTCCTCTGATAGCTGTTTGTCAGGCCTGTACTCCCCCTGGCAGGGCAGTAATGAATAAGAAATTAATGCTATGATTAACGCCAAGGGGTCTCAGCACTTATTAAAGTGGGAGTGCTGACAAAGAAGAGATTTTATTGGACGAGCAGCAGGAGAGTTTCATGTGAACATACAGTGCTTTGAAAGTATCCCTTGTGAAAACAACGGATCAATTCTCTCATCTAAACGTACCTGCTGCTGGACTACACTCTTAGATATAAAGGTTCTAACTAGAACAAAAGGGGGTTCTTCAGCTTGTTACCAAGTGGGGACCTGTTTTTGGTTCTTGCTAGAACCTTTTATATAGGCTGAGGCTCCAACCTAAAACCCAACCTAAAAGGGTTCTACCAAGAACAAAAGAGGGTTTTACCTAGAACTCAACATGAAAGTGAACTAACCTAGAACCCTTTCAGAGGGTTTTACCTAGAACCCAAAATAAAAAGGGTTCTACCTAGAACGATAGCTGTTGTGTTGGCAGAGGTTGCCCCACATGAAGCCAGGACAATGTGTCACAGCCCTTTTTAAACATGTAAACAGGATATTGGCTGTGACTCCATCGGACATACTGCTTGATATAAAGCATTCTGCAGAATGTGTATGAAAGTAACCCGACACAAAAGAACATTCTGGAAAGTAAAGTAAAAACACTCACAAGTAATACAATTGTTTCTAATACAGACTTTTTCTGGCAGACTAAAAAAAACTAATAAATAACTAAATAAATACCAAAGTAAAATATACTCTGTAATAATGTGAGTTACTTACTTTTTGCAGATAGAGAATAAGCCCTTTGAGGATGATATAGAAGGTCTTCCAACCTCTCTTCCCTCTTGGTGCTGCGAGGAGGAGAAAAAAGTGATAACATCAAAAACACATATATAAAATTGCCTTATATGTTACATTTGTTTTAGTTTTGACCTACTTTCCACTTGATGTATTAGATTAATTAAGTACATGTATGAGCTTGTGTGGATTAACCCTCCAAGTCCAGGAGACAAGGAAATCATTCAATTAGGATTTATTCAAAGATATAAATCGTGAAAGTATGCAGAGAACTAGATACTGCATTCAAAGATGGAGCCTTTTTGCCTTTTGGCTTTAACTATAACTGAACCTTATTTAACTATAACTGAAACTTATTGTGGGGTGGGTAATTCAACTGTATGTCAATGATTTTCTTTCGAGGATTGCGTTTTTTGTTGTTGCAGAAAAAAAGCAGTTAAAAGCTAATGTTTTCAACCCAGATCTGCCTATAATATTCTTAATACTTCAAATATTGAACTGTGGTAACAAACCATACAGTACACTTTCAAAATGATTGGAGAAAAGCATTTAGTGTAAAATAAGATGTATATAGTCAACCTAGAACACGCTGATTCATCCTTCTTCCTCACAATTTTAATTTTTTTACCCGATACAAACTTTAGCTATGAACTTTTCCTTACATTTTTGTAAAGCACTTTATAACTTCAGATTGAGTCAATAGAAATGTTATCAATAATATCAAATCAGAACAAATTAGGGGAAGATCATGTGTAGTGGTAAAACCAATAATTACCTTTGAATATTTTCACTATTTTATAATAATTTAGATTAATCGATTAATAGCTTGGTCTATAAGATGTCAGAAAATAGTGAAAAGTATCCATCCCAATCGCTCAAAATCAAAAGGAGTTGTCTTTAAATGTCTTGTTTAGTCAGCTGGAACATTCACTTCCCAATTATATAAAACAAAAAAGCAAGAAAATCTTTATATTTCAGAGGCTGAAAACAGCATGTGTGCCATTTTTGCATAACAGTTGGCAAAATATTGACTGGCGATGGACTATTCGACATACTGACCTAATGTTGCAGCTCTAACCATGTGTGATCAAAGGTTCAATAATAGATACTAAATGGACCTTGAGGTGAGCTTATTTTGAAACTGTAGGAGGTCAAACGTAAAGAAAAATATCCTTCGTACTTCTCTTGCCGTCAGAGTCTGCGTGCACTTTGCGGACGAGGAAGCCGTTCTTGTAGAGCAGCGACCCGGACGGATGCGCCTCCTCTGTCGGGGGCTTCCCACTGCTGCCCTCCGCCTTCAGAGATCTGGAGGCGGTGGAGTCACACAGGCTGTCCCCGAGCTCCGAGAACGACTTCCGCAACTCTTCCTCGTCGCTATGGAGACAAGAAAAAAAAGAGAATGAAAAAAAAGAAGCAGATCCCATGGTGATCAACACTTATGTGTCATGTCTCATTTGCAATGCGAATAAACACATCATCATTCATCCTGTCCATGTGCCTCTCACTCTGTGCTTGTTACAGGACAACAGGTCCAGAGATTTCACACACTTACTGTACGCGGGGAACTTTTATTTTCATACAGAACACATGAGTAATATCCAACCTCTACGGCTGGTGTGTTGCCAGAGCTTTATAGTTGCACAAGACATTTACAAAGCATCCTGTAAGCTACCTTCAAAGCTTTAACTGTGTGTCTGCTCCGGTTCTCCTGGGAAGCACTCTCCTTGATCAAAAAAGATCCACAGCTAAGCTAAAGAGTGACACCATCTATCTTGCTCCACCTTTGAGGTGAAAAACAGGGGCATCTTTACCCTGGGGGGGGGTCGGTCGACTCCTCTCAGAAACACAGGCGCACCACTCTTACTCCTCCACCCTCTTGAAACCTCATAGAGTACTTTAATACTTCATAGCACAGTGATACAACATAACATCTCAGTCTTATCTTATAAGCCAGCCTGGATGACGGCTCTTTAAAATGCGCAGAAAGAATGGAAATGTGATCTACATTTCAGCTCCATCTGCAGAGGAAGACTGTGTGAAATCGAAGGTTTCACAACAACTGAATTGGTGTGAGAATCTTATTTATTTGTGTGAACGGAAATTGTGTTCATATGGAAGACATTTAATAAACACCTCTTAGATACTAGCCTGAGGTATGTCCTTATCAACTTTTAGTACTACACTACTACCTACAATCATTTTAAAAATACATCTGAAAAGTATTTAAAGACACCCTTATGCTTCCTGTGGTGTGTTCCAGGTTGTTGTGCATGTAAATGGTCCGCAAAGGCAAGAATAAAAAGGTGGCTCACGTAATGACATCATTATGTTCATCACACTAAAGCTTCTATTGGCTAGCGCTGCAGCAAATTGTACGTGATAGGCGGGACTGTTACTGCTTATTATTGGAACTTTTATGAATTATTTAAACTTTGTTGTTTTCTTTTATCCTTTACTTCTTTAAATCGACTATTGTTTTTTATTTGGGATGGTATCTTTGTAATACATTTTTGGCTACTAACTACTGCATAATGTTCAAACCTTTACCTTAATAGTGTTTTAAAAATGTGTGTAGGTGAAATTTAAAAGATACAATAAATAATACAAATAGACAGCACAGTGTAAAGCACCATATCTGATAGGAATGGGACACAGCTAAATAAATCTGACCAACGTTGTGGCTAACTGTAACATAGTTTCATTTCCATTATTAAAAAAGTATTACAGAAACTGCAGAAAAGATAATTTACCAGCTTCTGTTTTTTAATAAAGAAAGTTTTCAGGCTGTGAGTTGTTGCTTAAGTTTCTGCGCAGATCGCTCATTAGAAACATTCCTTGAGGAGCCATCTCTGTAAATGAGGAGTGTTCATGAGCTGCTGAGTTCCTGTTCAGTTGACTGCAGCTTTTTTATTAAACTACTCTGATTTGCGCTGTACTGTAAGTGTTCTTGTGTGTGTGTTTGTGTGTGTCTTTCCAAAAAACATGTATCTTATTTTGGTCTTTTCCATCTGTCTTCTATCCACCAACAATACATTTAACCATTGTTTGGATGATGAAATACTTTTGTGACGGTGATTTCATTTGGATAAAAGTAGCATTTCTTTTTTACCATTTTTGTGTTTTAAATAGTTTTCATCCCTTTTTTATTACTTTTACCAAATAGTCGTCCATTTTATTTTCATTTGTAGACATTTTTTAAGTTTAATTATCATTTTTTATCATTCCCTTTTTTGTTTCTATTTTAATGTATATTCCAGTTTATTAACCCTTGCTTTATTTCGTGTTTTATCATGGCTCTATTACCCTTTTGTTACCGTTTCAAAAACACCATTTTGTTTATTTATTTAAAAATGTGTGTTTTGTTGTAATGTAAATTCATGTCAACTAGCCCCTTTTTTATTTTGTACATGTTTGATTTTTTTTTTTTAATTTATTTTTAAATTTATTCTTAATTCTATATCTTTTTTTCTTTACCAACTGGTATAATATTTGGTATCTGTTGTTGCTTCTATTATGCCCTTTTCTTTTTTAAATGTGAGCATTTCCCTTCTGTTTTACTTTTTACTTTTTTTTAAATATTGTCTCTATTAATTATTATTTGTGTGTCCATCACAGCATTTATTTTCATCTGTTCTTTAAATTCCCTCGAAATGTCTGTTGCTGAGTATATGAATTGCTTGTATATATATATATTACCGTATTGTATGTTTTGCAATGGAAACAGCCAGACAATACTAAGTGTACACATTACTACAGCAGCGCTAATCCCATTCTGCTCTAAATAACCGCTCACAATACGCTGTATGGATTCTTCTAGTGTTTTTTAAAGGGATTTGTCACATCAGGAGATGATAAATGCTTTGAGCATCAACACTGAACGTCTCTGCCTGGTGAGGTAACATGGCAATTCCACTTGTTACCTCACCAGCCGGCACCCATGTAAAAGTTCAGCCCAAAAATAGAAAGATGGCTGTATGCCGAACCCCCCGAGACCACGCTATGAGTAACCAACAGAACATAACAGCAGTTAACCCCGTGCAGGAGCCAGGGAGAGAAAAGGGAGACGGAGCCAATGAGCATGCAGCCTGTTGCCTGGTAACTGCTGGCCTGCTTCAATACCATTCTACATAGAGGCAAAGTGGAGAGGAGATAGATAGGGGGGAGGAGAGAGATAGAGGAGTGAGGAGACAGAGACAGAAGAGGGGGGAAGACAAAGCTGATCCTTCTTAGATGGCAGAACATTATCCTCAATGATGTGAGTGAGAGGAGGAGGGGAGAGGAAAACAATAACAAAGGAAAGGAAAACAAAAGGTTATGAAAGAAAGGAAAGGAACAGGTAAGAAAAGGAAGGAATACAGAAGATAGCGAGAGGAAACATTTGAAGGAAAGGAGAGGACAGGATAAGACTAATGAACACTGAACTAAGGAAAGGTTGCGGAAAAAAGTAAATAAAGAAAGAAAAGAAGGTGACAAAATGAAAAGGAAATAGATCAAATAAATGATAGCAAAGGAAGAGAGAGGATTGGTGGTTTAGAAACATTGGAAAAAAGGAAGGTAACAGAAAAAGGAAAAAGGAAAGGAAAGTACAAAAAAGAGACTAAAGAAAAGGAGATAAAAGGAAAAGGTAGGAAATATTTTTTTTAAAAGATTAGGAAAAAAAGAAAGAAACAGAGGTAACAAAAGAAAGGATAACAACAACAGTGGAAATGAAACTTATCAAAAGAGGGAAATTGATTGGGGGAGGAGAGAAGAGGAAAAGGAAAAACACATAAACAGGTAAGGAAAAAGAAAATGAAATGAAAAGAACAAAAGGAAAAGAAGCAGGGCATGGAGCAGTAGAGAAACAAGGGGAAATAATGACATTCATAGAAAAAACCGGGAAAAAAAAGAAAAGAAAAAAGAATGACCATAAAAGAAAGAGATTAAAAATACAGGCAGGAAAAAAGTAAATTCTAGGAAAATAAATAAAAGAATAGAAAATGCAAGGCAAAATACTAGAAAGAAAATGGAAATAAAACGAATGAAACTGAGAGAAAAGAAAGACAATAAAAAGTCCATGAATAATGAACATTGATATATATATGTATATATATATATATACATATATATATACATATATGTGTATATATATATATATATGTGCGGATGGCAAACATCTGGCAGGTGAGAGATGGAGGCAGCAGACAATAGTGAGACAGGGGATTAGCAGAATGAAAGGAATAATGGAGCAGAGGGGGTCTCACCTGTCCCTCTCCCATCACTCATTTCACACATTTCAATATCCACGCTGCACTCATCATGTCCTACTGTCATATTCTACAGAGGAGTACTAGGGTCATGCATAATGGAAAAAAAAAGAAAAGGCAGATATTCTTTTTTGCATCTCAATTTATGTAAATGTATATTCTGGTGACCACATCACAATACAGTAAATGTTTTGTAAACTCAATTAATAAGAGTTTTTTTTAAGGATCCTTATGACAATCATTTTTAGTCTAACAGGCTTTACGGATAATCGGTGAAAAATTAAAATAAAAAAGACTTGATTTACTGTATGCTGCAAGTTTTAATTTGTTCAATATAAATAAGCTGACAAAATACAGTGGGAATGTCTGGTTATTTGAGAACCACATTTCTTCTCACCATTCCATAGCAATGGGGCGAAATCAAGCGAGGATCACTAGATCATTTGAGAATAGCTACCTCGGAGAAGAGCTTTGAAAGATTCTCGACTGGTTGACACATTTCTACTGTTGCACGGTTTATACTGTCATATCACCCAACAAAGACAAAACAAAACACCAGCAGAAAGACCAGACAATATAATCAATAAGGACAGAGGATATGTCATGTGATCAGGATGGATATGCCAGTGTGAAGTGATATGTTTTGAGACAAAATGGAGACAGAGTCAATATTCCAGATGTCAGTTGGGAGGGAGTTCAAGAGGCGGGGTGCAGAGCGGCTGAAGGCTCTGGACCCCATGGTGGATAAACTGTGACATGTCTCCATGCTTTAATGTTCAAAGAGCTCTTGATGTTTCTCATACTGCCTGTGCTGCAGCACCTCTTTTCACCCTCTGTCTGACACCAGAGTCCAGTCTGTTCTGATTGGCTAGCTAGATGGCTCTGTTTTGATTGGGCAACCGCTTACAGATGTCCCTCCCCTTAGCCTATTACCTATAGTGTGTTGCCAATAGAAACACAAGTGTTACATAGTGATGTCACTGAAGTAAACAAAGGACTACAATTGAGGCGTTTCAGGCCGGCAGGGAGAAGATCCCTTTGGAGGGAACATAGAGAACAACCTATATAACATACTACAGGAAAGGGATACACCAAAGAGAAAATATAGAGCCCCCATAGGAATAAGTTGAAATAATAAAGAATGACATTCAATACAGTGAAATAAAAATGTCCAGTGTCAAAATGATCAAGATAATGTTCAGGTATCAGGAAACCAGTTGAAATACCCTTACGGGACTCAGGTTGATGTATCAAGAACAAAGTAGAAATATTGAGAATAAACGTCAGACTAAAATTGGATCCTCAATTCTACTGTATTCTAGACATTTTGACTTCATTCTCAACATTTCCACTTTAATCTCGAAATGCAATTCCAATTTCACCATTTACACAAAGTTTCTATCAACAGATCTCCGACTTGTTGCGTTTCTCTTTTAGTGCCCACCACCACCACCTCTCTGTGCTCCTCGCCATCCCTGCTCCTCAATGAGGAAGCTTGTGTGTACTGTATACATCTCTGTCTCTGCGGTGCGTGCGTGTGTGTGTGTGTGTGTGTGTGTGTGTGTGTGTGTGTGTGTGTGTGTGTGTGTGTGTGTGTGTGTGTGTGTGTGTGTGTGTGTGTGTGTGTGTGTGTGTGTGTGTGTGTGTGTGTGTGTGTGTGTGTGTGTGTGTGTGTGGGCCCCGGCACAGGACGTTATCTGACAGTGTTTGTGGGAGTCTGAATCACGCTCGTAGTGTCTGCCGGGCAACCTTGGCGACATGGCCGTAGGAACAGCGAAATGATGTGTGTGTTTATCTAGCCTACTGGTGATAGCCCCACGGCCTTGTGGGCAATGCTCCTATATATACAGGCACTTTCAAACCTCCACAGATAGAAATCGAAGTCCTCTCTACAGCACGCTCAGCCTTTGGTTGACTTCTCTCAAGAACTTTTACAGCTCAGTCAAACTTGCATCTTTTTGATCGACTTTCTTTCCCAACGTAATTATTATCTTTAAAGCTACAAGAACAGAAAATGCTGCCTGCAACCTTCAAACTGTGTGCTGGCATCTCTTATCTGCACACGAGGAACATGACAGGTGAGTAAAAGAGACATTGGGGATTTTTCACTCGCCAAGTTATTTCCGTCCTTTCCTTAAAAACGCATCGTATTTATGAAGTTCTGCATGGAGCCCAGATCAGTGGCTAAATGAATCAATTAAGGAAGAATCTCAGGGTATACTGTAATAGATCCATGGATTTAGAACTGTACTAACTGTTTAACTTTACTCCCAGGTTTGAGGAAGAATGCCATGGTGGCCATTCACCATGAGCTGAACCGACTGGCAGGTCCCGGCCCGAGCAACTGGATCAGCCAAGTCCGCCGACGAAGCTCCCTCCTCAGTGAGTACTTACATGTGAACACTTGAAACAGAAGAAAAAACGCTGCCATTGAAACTGCACATAAGTCTGAATTATAAACAGATAGTACAATGATTTGCTTGTGAGGTATTTCTCCTAAAAACGCAGAAACATAATAATGGAATTGGATTGAAATGTTTTACTCTCTAGGTTCTCGGATTATAGAGGAGGAGGGCTACAGCGAGGAGGAGATGTCTTATTTGAAACAAGGTGAGGATGCACTGCAGAAGGCCATCAGCATCCTCAGCCAACAGGACGGCTGGACCATTGAAACGGTCGCAGTGAGTACAGAGACTGGACACACAGAATAAAATAATGTATTTGACTGCATCATGAATAAATTCAAACGTTGCAGCTGCTGCCACCTTGTGAACAAAGGTTTGACTTTCACGACTTAACGTTTTGATGAGGATATGTAATGTAAACATAATGTTATCAATTGGCATCCGTCCTCAGGCAAACGGAGACAAAGTCCTGAGTAAAGTGTTGCCTGACATTGGGAAGGTGTTCAAGCTGGAGGTGATGTTGGAGCAACACCCTGACAATCTGTACCAGGAGCTGGTGGGAAATATGGAGCAAATGGGGGAGTGGAACCCTAACGTCAAACAGGTTAAGGTATGAGAGATACAGCGCAAGGGGTTGGAATTAGGGCTGCAATTTAAAATCACCTTTATTAACGAGTAATCTGCCAAATTATTTTCAAGATTGGTAGAACAATTGTTTAGTATAATAGTCAGAAAATATTGAAAAATGTCCATTCCATTCAAGGAAATATCTTGAAATGACTAGTTTTCGTCTGCTGATTTAAATTCAGTCTAAAACACAAATACCAGACAAATATATCATATATATGCAAGGAAACAGATAGATTTTCACAATGTTGTTCAACAGATCCTTCAAAAGATCGGCCAGGACACAATGGTTACCCATGAGGTCGCTGGAGAGACCCCTGGAAATGTGGTGGGGCCGAGGGACTTTGTCAGCGTCCGCTGTGCCAAGCGCCGTGGCTCCTCCTGCTTCCTGGCAGGAATGTCCACTCAGCACGCGAAAATGCCCGAGCAGAGGGGGGTGGTGAGGTAAGTGCCCACATTGTTTATTTGTTGTGATATCTGCATGCATCATATTACATTATTCATGTACCATGAGTGGAGTATGTTATGTATCTATGTCCACCACTAGTTTGCAATGGAGTAATGGGAATACCGTACGACTTTTACATTTAAATCATCCTATTTTTAAGAGCGGAGAATGGACCCACCTGTATAGTCATGAAGCCCTGTGCTGAAGATCCAAATAAGACCAAGTTCACCTGGTTACTCAGCATAGATCTAAAGGTACACCGGCCGTGTCTACCTTTGTATTTCCCACAGTAACCACAGTGATTACAATTAAAATAATACAATAATTAAGATTTAAAAACCAGATCTAACACAGTCTTTGTCATCTGCAGGGCTGGATCCCGAAGACGATCATAAACAAGGTGCTCTCTCAGACGCAGGTGGACTTTGCCAATCACCTCCGGCAACGGATGGCTAATAACGTTTCTATGGAGATGGCTCATGCCTGCTGACACAAAGCGCCTCTTGAGCTTTGGCACAGTGCGCTCAACAGTGGCAGAGGAGCAACCCCTGCTCATTAAAAAATCACAGAAATCTGCTCACAACTGCTGTACCACTACGCAAATCCAGAATGTATCAAAGGAGATCGGATGAAGATGATGCTTGTCTGAGATCTTAGGAAAATATGTTGGTTTCAATTGGAAATTGTATGTTTTTCATACCCTTCTTAATAGATAATCTGTCATAAACGTGTGCAGTGAAACGTTGAACAAACGGCACATTGTTTCCATCTAATAACCCCCCCACTTGTTGCCCTTCCTCTGCTGAGAAATTGCACCTTTATTTTACTGTTTTATTTATTGATGTTGCGCTGATGCCATTGCAATGACCGCAAAGAAAATAAACAATTGCACAGTCATTGGTGTTTATGTTTTTATGCTTTTTTATGATGCTGTTTAGTTAATGATTACCGTACTCTCTCCTTTCCTAAAGCATGGGAAGAACCTTAATAAAAGCTCATAACACAT
This sequence comes from Notothenia coriiceps, assembly GCF_000735185.1. Taxonomy (NCBI): domain Eukaryota; kingdom Metazoa; phylum Chordata; class Actinopteri; order Perciformes; family Nototheniidae; genus Notothenia; species Notothenia coriiceps. The sequence continues at coordinate 22,153 of NW_011364868.1, forward strand.
TTCAATGGTTAAGCTTAACTAAAAAGATAAAAAAATAAAAAAACACAAAAAATTACTGAAATTCTTCTCCTATAGGAAAGAAAATTCACAAACAAGCAAAACTGAAAACCGAGAACTGATCTTAGAAACTAAATAGCAACTGCACAATCATTCCACTTTGACAGGAAGGAGATGTATACATTCTAAGTATATTTTTCAAATCATGAGATACATGGCTTGTCTTCCTGTTCCAAGATGGGTTACTTTTCAGACTGACATTTTGCCAAAACGAGCAGGTGTTTGGCAATTCAGATGTGTAAGAAAACCCAGCAGCGAGCATTTTGTCGTTCAGAGCCAGCAGCACATTCCCCAAGATCGAGTAACGGTGGATTTCATCCCAAACAGGAAATCTGTCTTCCATTAATGCAAGTTGTATAACCTTTTTTTCTATCTTGTGTGTCGATCCAAAAGGTTTTGCAACAGCTAATTTTTCTTACATGCATAGTGCAGAGGAATAGATGTCTCACTTTATGTCGCACTTGCTAAAGTTGAAATATGAAGTGAGCTGACTGTAACCTGGTAGGCTGTTATATACTCATTTTCTGAATTAAGGCCTAAAGCTCCTTACACACCAAGCCGATTTTCGGCGTCGATAGATGTCGATAGATGTCGGGCCATCGATGAGCGCCGTGTCGCCCTACTCAGATTGGTGTGTACTGCACCGTCGTGTCTTTTCGGCCGTGCCGCCACCTTCCGCCGCCGATTCAACATGTTGAATCTGGAGGCCGTTCCGTCGGGAAGTGTTCTTTGGTTTCAGTTTGGTGTGTAAGAGGCGTAAAGGTCCTTACACACCAAGCCGATTTTCGGCGTTGATAGATGTTGATAGATGTCGGGCCGTCGATGAGCGTCGTGTCGCCCTACTCAGATTGGTGTGTCTTGAGGCCCTGACACACCAGGCCGAAATCGGCCGTTTTCGTTAGTCGGACGACGAAGCGTGCCCTGTCGCCCAAACTCAATTTGGTGTGTCCCGCACCGTCGGCCGTGACACGCCTTATTTGGCCTTTCATGACCACCGCCGCCATGCGTCAGCCACAGGCAGTCGGGCAAAGAAATCACTCTGATCGCTTCCGCCTCTTGAGAGACTGTTGCTTGAGAATGTCTTCCACAAGCAACACTCCAATGGCTGATAGCTCCAGTACCGCACGAAACTTGTTTTCGATGGACAAGAGTGAAAATGGAACGCACACGCTATTGGTTTGTTTATATCACGCAGTCTGTTCTTCTTCTCTGTCTTCCGGTTGTTGCCTCTTTTGAATGACGAATACAAACTACCACCGCCTGCTGGTAAGGAGAGTTATTGCCACTCACGCATGCGCAGTTCGTACGTGCTCGGCTGAAGTCTTTGCGGTGTGTTCCAGTGCGACACATTGCCAAGACGCAGGAGAACACGGCGACGCAACAGTCGGCGTTGGCGAGTTCTCTGGTGACTGCTTGGTGTGTCAGGGCCTTCGGCGTGTACTGCACCGTCGTGTCTTTTCGGCCGTGCCGACACCTTCCGCCGCCGATTCGACATGTTGAATCGGGAGGCTGTCGGCCAAAGAAATCACTCTGA
>NW_011364868.1:24178-39688 GCF_000735185.1 Notothenia coriiceps
CCCCCACTCCCCCCCTCTCCTCCTGCCATGTGTTATCACTGCTCACTTACATCAAAGAGCAGCTGCAGGATCTCCATGGCGCTGGTTAGCATGGAGATGGCTGGTTCCCCTGGAGACGGCTGTGTGATGCTCTAGTGAAAGTCACCCTGATGAAGTGTGTTCACCGCGGTACAGTACCTCTATTACAGCAGCAGTGCATGCCTGCAGCTGTCCTTTAAAAAACATTCATTTCTGCCCATGAACGCCTCATCTCTGAATGTAAATAAAGCATGAGATATTATGGCCTGTTTTAATTTATATTATGGTTTGAGTATTAAACGAAGGGTTAATATTTAAGATAGGTCAACATATTTTTTCCTGTCCTTGAGCTCATGGTCGTTTTTTTTTAACATTTCTTTCTATGTGAATGAAGGAAATGTCTATATTTAACGCTGTTGTATGCTGTTGTGTTTTAGAGAGCCAGCTCATACAAATGTTTTTACATGTAGAGGTCTGATCTGATCCATCTCAGTGTTTTTTAGACTGGTGCAGGTAAGGCAATGTTCATTTAATGGTACACATACAGTGAGCTACACGTGTCACTGCCTTGTTTAAACTCACCAAGGAAATGTTGTTTGTGAGCTTCTCATTTTGGGAGGCATAGAAGATGAAAATAAAGTGTTTTGAAAGGTTTACTGTGTCCGAACATCATTGTGTGGAATGTACATTGCAAAGGGTACTTGTACTTAAAGGGGCCCTATACTTTTTGGAGTTTCCCTTTCCTGTAGTGTGTTATATAGCTTTTAGTGCATGTAAATGGCCCGCAAAGGCTAAAATCCATGTGTTCCCTCCAGAGGGAGTTTCTCTCCCACACACTTCCACTTTACTAGTACATTATTGGCTAAGAGGCGGGACATCTCTGAGCAGTTCACGAATCCCAACAGAGCTGGCCAGCTAACCAATCAGAGCAGAATGGACTCTGGTTTCAGACAGAGGGTGAAAAATAAAGAGCTTTTTGAACAGTTAGAGGCACACAATATATGTACCTGAAAGTAAACACAATATGCTCTTTAAACTCTTTGAATATTTAAATACTTTGACCCGCTACATTTCAAAGGCATTTTTTTCAACAATTGTTTTATCTTTTTGTCTGAAAATATTAAGCATATCAATTCACTGTTTTGATATATACAATCCATGTGGCTCCACCTTGACCAGGTGCCACATTCAAATATATTGTATCCTTTAGTAACAGTAAAAATGATCCTATAATATAATATACAATCATACAACAGGAAAAGAGCCCATTTTGCTGCTTAATAAAATGTACATATTTATGATAATATTGACATACTTTCACTCAAGTAAATGTATTCAAGATGTTTACTGGTAATGATGTATTTACATTGTCATTTACTGTACGGAGACCTTAAAAAACTGATATTTTATTTATTTATCACCATCATTATTTATTATCTGTGTAAAGGATCCATATCATTTACACACATTAATAAGGGCTTACATTATCTAGTATACTTTGGCAGGATTCAACTATTGACGGGGCCTGTTGGGGCCCAGTCAAATGCATGCACAGGAACAGGTGGGTAATCAAGTTAGGTCAGTTACCAGCAATGCCTTGTAAGTAATGCAGCCTTTTCAAACCAACAAGATAATAGAAAGAGTCGTATTCAGGCTCTACGGGGCCCAATGGAATTGAGAAAACTTCCTCAACCACTTGTGGGATATCACCCTTGTGATGGATCTAATATTTAAATTTACAAAACAGGAATGAACATTTTAAATATCAAAATATAAAAAGTTAAAAAGTAGTGTATTAGCATCAAAATGTTCTAACTATGTAAAGCTTTTTTTGTTTACCTTTCAGATGTTGTAGGGAGCCTCTGGAGCAGAAATGAAAGAGTTTTCAAATTGTTTACATTTTGTTTTTAGGGAAATTTTGTAATATTGCAACGTTGGCCTTAGGTGGGAGCAGAATTCTACTCACATTGTCTGAATAAATATATTGAATAACTAAGGGCTAATTTGCAGGATTTATTGCTTACTTAGCCCTATATCAGTATACAGCATGAATAATAATCACACATCAGTCATATTTGTTATGAATAGTCATTTATTAAATAGTAATGCAATGGTAGTCCCAAAATCTGGACCAGAAAAATCAGTATTGACTGATAAAATATTTTCCCAGCCAGCGATATCTGTCACAGGGCTTGGTTTGTTTATTTGGTTTGGGCTCGATGTCCACATAATCACTGACTGGGCCGTCATTGGGTCATCTGCCTCTTCTTTACTCATAGCAGTGTCACTGTCCTCTGATTCCATCTCAAACTCACTTTCTCCTTTTTGGCATTCCCCCCAAATGTAAAGCGTCTTTGGGTTCGAGAAAAGCGCTATAAAAAAAAAAAAATTATTATTATTATCACATCCTGCAGCCTATTATCATAATTAAAGGAATACCTACACCCATACATGTAGGTAAACCAATGCAACAAGTCATACAATACTGCCTATTATCATAATAAAAGGAATACCTACACCCACGCACAGATAAACCAGTTCAACAAGTCACCCAATGCTGTCTGGCTAATGATAATAGGCTAATTATCATACTGAAAGGGATACATCCAAGAGTCCCAACACATTTCAGAAAGAACTGTTTCTGCCAAAACCAGAGAAGAGTTAAATGTATTTGTGTAACTAATTAACTGATAAGATACAGGTAGAGTTTAAAATATTGATATAATTTCACATACTGCTATCAGAAATAATCTATTCATTTATTCAATTCTGGTCATAATTAAAAAATCTTAACAGAGGACACATTTAGAACTTAGTTATAGTAAATTTTCAAAGACATTATATTTCTATTTGTGTTTTATTTCCATATTGCAACAAAGACATAAGGTGCTCAAAATCAAATTTGATGAATGTATTCCACAAAAACAGAATATGTACATGTTCTCTAGACATAGTGATAATCACAAAAATAATTGTTTGTGGCATTTTACTTATTTGAATCTGACAAATCCAGTCCAATAAAACAAAGAGATGTTGCTCGTTTGAAGATTCTGAAGTTGTGTGAGTGTATGGTCAGAGGGCAGGACCTATAAACACATTTAATACCAAATAGCATTGTGACTATGTAAATGTAGTCTTTAAAAAAAACAAAAAACATTTACTGACTTTTTTAGGATAGCTTAAAAGTAATGTTGTACAATTACAACCGGGGGGCACCGCCTGTGTAACTACTAAATCACCAAGATCACACTGGTGTTTGTTATTCCCCTCTAGTTTACGAAAACATAAGCAACTTACTCTGAGCCAATCACGTGAAATAGTACCAAAAGTTCAAGTACTCATTAGGCAGAATGACACATTTTAGAGTAATGCACATTATTGCATTTATTAATGCAATTATGTGTATACATAATCTAAATATGCTAATAAACTGAAACTATCAAATATATGTTGTGGAGTACAAAGTACACGATTTCCATCTGAAAGGGAGGTATAGGGGAAGGAAATACTAATTTGTTGGGGTTCTTAACCGGTTGATGGTAGTGTCTTTAAACCAAACGCAGCAGGTGTTTGTGTCATTGATCGCACCACTGTTTCATTTTCAACAGCCGGGCACTTTGGTGACGTCACCCAGGAAAGTACACATTCTCACCGTGCTGCTGCATTGAACCGAAAACAACCGGACAGTACGCAGTTTTACCGACACACAGCTCATGACACTTTCATAGAAAGACGACGTAAGTCTCAAAACTCGCTTTAGAAACGGAAACGTTCATTTAAATGTCACTTAACTGGCGTCAAAGCCTTTATTTGTCAGCCATAATGCTAGAGGAGCCGGGCACGTCTATTTCCTGCAATGTACTAGGCTGCTGTTGGTTGGCTAAACTCTTTACGTTGCTGCTAGCTATCTGTTAGCCATTGAAAAAAACAAATAAATAAAAAGCTTTTAGTGAGTGTTTTCGTTTGGCAGCTACCTTAAATTCAACCTGTACCAAATCGTCACAATATTACAACATGACTTCGGTATTGGGCAAACTACGATGTAATCTGACATAACTGTTCCAGGATGTAGCCACGGCCCTTAGTTGTATTTAGCTAAGCTAGCTATGTAGGAATTCAAACGTCGTCATTTGTTTGTGACCATAAATGCTTTAAAAATAAATTGAATGAAATGTAAATTAACTGTGTCATGTACATGTCATTTATACACAGCCTGGGTGACAAAAATGGAGAAACCTCCCTTCAGGCAGAACCAGAACTGCGGAGACTGGGAGCTGAAAGAGAGGCTGGGAATGGGCGGTTTTGCCCATGTTTACCTGTACCAACATCATGTGAGTTTAGAGCCATATAACCCTGACAATGAACACTAAAACCCTGCAAGACAACCACTATGATAACTGCATCACTATGAACTTACGGTACTTCCTATTTGGATTGTTAAAGTCTTCTTTCTTTTTTTGACATCTATGAGGGTGATACACACAAACTGCTATTTCTGGGGTAAGCTTTTATGCTCTGTACAACAATAATGGACTTTTTGGCTCCTGTTTTGTAGGAAACAAATGAAAAACTAGCTGTGAAAATGTGCCGTCTGGAGCTCACACCAAGGAACAAGGACAGATGGAGCAGAGAAATCCAGATCATGAAAAAGTCGGTCTTATATTTATACAATTCTTATATACTACTTGTTTAAATTTCACACTGATTTATAGCAACATTATACTGTTCTCTCCTGGAATCATAGTGACCATACTTATTCAAAGTGATAATTTGTTATAAATTTAAAACTGCAGACATTCAGTGGATGACTTAGCACCATCTGTATGACCAATACAAAGTAATGCTGCATTGACCTGTCATTCTCTCTCCAGGCTGAATAACATCAATGTCGTGACAGCCCGAGATGTCCCAGAGGAAATGAGGCACATAGCCTTAAATGACCTTCCACTGTTGGCCATGGAGTACTGCTCAAGGGGAGACCTGAGGAAGGTGAGCTTCACCTAGGAAGGAAGATAAGAAATAACACATCCACATAAAGCAAGATAAATCTAAAATTGAATTTGCATTTTTTTCATTCTTGTCTTTCAATAAATTCTAATAGAAAATAATCTCACCTGAAAACAGAACTGTTCAACTCAGAGGTTCAACTCATAAGTGGATACACCTCAAACAATCACCTCACATGTTATTTTAGCCATGAAACGGCTTTACTGATTTATTTTCTACAAGAACCCCTACCTGCAAATGTTATTTAAAAAAAACAACAAAAAAAACACGCACCCCGGCCCAATTATTATCAGCTCATCGGAAGAGTAGCTGCCCCACACTAAACGTCTATATCAGCCAACATGTTTTACCTGTTTTAATGCTTTTGTTCATCATCTGGTAAAATATCAGACTTCAAGGCAGTCCTATTTAAAAAAAATCAATCTTGATCATAATTTAGAAGCAACCCCAGAACGTCTTTCCTGCTGGGTTGCTGACAGCACTGTCAAGGGAGATGCAGTGATTTGACTGACAATATGCAAATCAATCGTTGGTCTTCTCAACTGACATGGTCAGATCTGGCATGTTATGCTGTAATCAAATTGAATGCTATGTAGTGAATCAATTTAAATATACGTTTGGTTGTTTTATAACAAAACATACGAGGGCATAAGGAGATCAATTGGATGTTTTTACCAGCTGAGACTCAGCAGACTACAGGGCTAGGTTCGTCTTATACATTTCGATATTGGCTATGATGCACAGTTTAAAAAATGTTCCGATTAAAAAAAGGAGAAGAACAGATATTTATTTTCTCTCTGATTGAGGCCATTATAGTGCAGACATACACGTATTTCAAATGTACCCGGCTTAGAGTATTGTAAAACTCGTCAAAGTGCAGACGTCCAATGTTTAAAGTTCCATCAGATAAACAGATGACTTTACAACCGTAGTATGTTGTATGAGAGTGTTTTTCTATTTATGTAATGTAGATTAAATGCAGATGTAACAGAACTACATGTGTGTGGGTTACAGTTGCTGAGCAAACCTGAAAACTGCTGCGGGTTGAAAGAGAGTGAAGTGCTTTCATTACTCAATGATGTTGGTAAGACCAATGTTTTCTCTTTTATGAGGCTTCTTCAATCAGATGTGTACTTTATTAGAATATCATCATAATTCGGTTAAACCACTTTTTTCTGCTCCAGGATCTGGTATCCAGTATCTGCACGAAAACAAGATCATACACAGAGACCTTAAACCTGAAAACATAGTGCTGCAAGATATCAACGGAAAGGTAAACTGACAGTTTGGTTTTGTTTGACCTCACATAGTAAACCAACTTTGTTTTATTAATATGTTCTTCTTCTGCAGCTGGTTCACAAAATCATTGACTTGGGCTACGCTAAAGACCTGGACCAGGGCAGTCTGTGTACCTCCTTTGTTGGCACACTTCAGTACCTGGTAAGCAAACCAAGACCATTTTTGTTTTTACAATCAGATAATGCTAGTTCTATGAATCATCCTAATTATATTTTAGAATAATTCAATATTTCTACTACCTTAAAGGGGTCCTGTTATGCTTGTGTTTTATATCGTTTTATTTCCATGTAAATGAAAAATGTAAAATGCAAGATAACATATTTGTGGATCAAATGAATCATGTTGAATTGCATGCTTTCTCTGCAGGCACCTGAACTGTTTGAGAATAAGCCATACACTGTAACTGTTGACTTCTGGAGCTTTGGCACCATGGTATTTGAATGCAGTTGCGGCTTCCGCCCATTCCTGCACAACCTGCAGCCTGTGCAGTGGTGAGTTGAACTGAGTAGCAAAACATTAGGACATCTACATGTCGAGCGGGAGTGATTTATTTTAGATAGAGACTTTAGTAGCTCATAAATCAAAAGACAGTTCAGAGCATAGGCTTAGCAAAGGGAGGAGCTGAGGCAAAGATGCTGAGTGAGGTGAGACGTGTTCACGCTGGTGTTCTAAAAACAACGGGACACTTTTTTATTGTAGTGTCACACAGTGAGTGTTTGCAGCAGCAGAAGGTGTGAAACTCAGCTCATGGAGATAAATTAATTACCTTATACCCTCAGTGCCCCATTTCATATTCTGTGTCAAAACTCATCTGAGTTACAACTCTATCAAATCTGAACACGCAGACATCAAATAATAGCCTTACTAAGTCAAAACAGGCCTCAAAGTCGTAGTACACAGCTAACTAGGTCAACTGACTCCACAGCAACATTATATTTACTTGCTTATGTCCCCCAAACCCCCAATTCATGGCAATTGCAGTAACAAAACCCAGAGCATGATGGGTGTCGCCCAGAGTTTCCGTTAGAATTTTTTTTTGCCGGTCAAAATTAGAAAAGTGCCGGTCAAAGGTCTTCTTTGTTATTTATTGAGCTTTAAAACAAATTGATATGATTCGATATTAACCAAACTAATTATAGTACTGTAGATTAACTACATTATTCAAAAGTGTACAGTAACTTACAATAACACGGGAATAATAAACGGAGTGCTCTCTCTCACTCCTGACAGCCCGTCAGTATCTCATGCAGCTCGCTGATCCAGTAATGAGTGACCCGACAGTAAAACTAAACATATCTATAACTAGTTCAGGTAGTTTGAGAGGTAATTAAAATAGCTACGTGTGATATTCTAACCTGAAGTGTGTGTTTTTGTTCCGCTCACTGCTGCAGGTGATTATGCAGAGCTGCCTGTCGACTCGTCAGCAGCAGCTGATCTCTCTCTCCCATCAGATTAGACTTCACTCGCGTTTATGTCCATATCGATCAGATCTAGCTAGTTCTAGCTAATGATAGGACTACCTGCTTATCAAAAGAGACCTAAACAATAAGCGTCGCTATGCAACCGGGTGAGGCCGCAAAGTATAGCGCAGCATTATGCATTTGTTTACATGCCCACCGGAACCCCGAGGCATTACCAACAGATCAATGCACAATCAACCCATACAGGACATCCATTTCTCCACATTAAGTGTTAGACATTAGAATGGACTATTCTTGTCTGTCACATAAGTGGCTCAACTGATGCGGTATTGTGCTAAGGGGAAATGATGACCGGAGAGATTTAGAAAGTCGGGTAATTACCGGCTAACGAAAACTCTGGTGTCGCCCTAATAAATCAGATGGCAGGTAATGATAATACCGGTAATCCATGAGTATGTTTTTTGTGTTGCAATCAATTCATTTGATATTTGGAGTATTTTCAACTTGTCATTGGATCCAGTATACAGCATTGAAAATCATTAAGAGTATATTAGGTCCCACACTTGTAATAATTCTGCTAGAAAGTCGAATAACATGGTTTAGGTCAATAAGATACGAAAGCAACACAATTAAGAACACTGAGGCACGACAAATAATAAGCAGGAAAGGCCAGCAGGTGGAGCCAAATCCCAGAAATGAGAACTTGGCAAACAAAAAATAAAACAAAACATTTGGATCTCACCTTTCACCTCTTGACAAAATACAAGTGTGGCAGCCAGCCCAACACCTAGTGAGTTAACAATAATCATCATTCATGCATAAAAAATGTAGCCCTGTGTTTAAAGAAAACATCTCAAAAACCCAATGAAAGAAAGTTCCTCACTCAGTGTTTGTGAACACTGTGAAATGTTTAATTTTCCATCTTACTACTGTGCTGTTATGCGCAGTGTTGTGCTAGTTACTGAAAAACAGTAACTAGTTACCATTACTAGTTACTTCATTTAAAAAGTAACTCAGTTACTTTACTGATTACTTACAACAAAAAGTACGCATTAGTTAATTAAAAAAAGGGCTCCCATTAATGCCCTTATAGCCTTCATGCATTGGAGAATAATACAATCTGTTGATCAAGAAATAGCGATAGAAATAGTAGAAATAGCCTGCATGTGTTCTACAACATACCGTGCAATGGCTTTATCAACTTTTCCCTGGCCAGCAGTCCCTCGGTTCAAATCCAGCCGCTGTTGCTTAGGTGGAGGTGGAGTGGTGTCGGTTGAGTCTGGGTCTGTGGTCTTAGCTACTAGCTTCGTCCCAGCATGTTGTTTCTGCAGATGTTTCAACAGATTTGAATTGCTGTTTTGGGCAGTAGATAGGATCTTTGACCCGCCAAGACACAACTTACATTTAACTAAAACGTTCTTTTCTTTGTGCTCGACAAAAGTGAAATGGTGAGAATATCTCCAGGTGGAAAAACTCGACTTGAGCTCCGCCGCCCCCATGATAGTCTTGTTAGTAAACACAAACAAGCCCACAGCGCGTCTCCGCATGTGACACAGGAAGTATCTAAGTACATTTACTCAAGTACTGTACTTAGGTACAGTTCTCATCTCTGTTCACCTCGCTGTTGGCGGCGCTCACCAACGTCTGGGAGCCGAGACTATATAAAAAAAATAACAACGGAGTAACGCACCATGTAGTAACGGTAACTGAGTTACTGAATTTAAAAAATGACGCGTTAGAGTACTAGTTACTGCCAAAAATACTTACTTTGTAAAGCGTTAGTCCCAACACTGATTATGCGTGGCATAAAATAAAAAGCATTTGTTTATAGATGTTAAGTCATCCATCATCAACATCTCTTCTCTTCCCATCCACAGGGCCAGCAAAGTGAGGAATAAAGGTCCAAAAGACATCATGGCTGTAGAGGAACCTAATGGGGAAGTCCGTTTCTCCACACACCTCCCCTACCCCAACAATCTGAGCAGGTGAGGACCCTGGGACTGGCAAACATATCTCTTCAAAGACTGATCAAATAATGTAAAGCTTATAACCTTTTGTCGATATGTACATTGACATGGAATACAATTATTGCAGTGCATGGTCTTTATTTATATTACTGCAGTGAGAGATGCCAATGAAATGTTGTACTACTTATGTATGATGACAGTGTTTTTCATGTCTGTTCCTTGTGTTTAAAGTTGGTATTTAATTCGGCACAGTTAAAATGAGGCTGCACTGTTATATTACTATTATTAGTATTATACTATTTGTAGAATTAGATTCCCGCAGTGGCTGCTTAGGGATATATACAACTTCTGCCCTCAAGGAGGCGCTACAGGTCACTGTCCACCAAAACTGCCCGCTTCAAAAACAGCTTCTTCCCCTTTGCAATACGGACACTAAATGGACTCTAAATAACCCCAATGAACAATCACAATCAATCACACCTTGAACTTTATTTATATATGTCATGATGTATGTATTTGCTGTGGGTTGTACTTTTTATTGTCTGTTTATTGTATGTTGAATTGTATGGAACAAGCTGTAATAATCTGCACTGAACACGAATTCTACCAGCTTGGCTGTGTGGTCATTAAAGATTCTAATCTAATCTAATAAAGTGAAAATCACTTTAAGTACAGCCCTTTTTCAAAACTATGAATATGGATTGTTGCAAACTGTAAGTTCAGTATTTGGAGTCTTAGTATCTATTTCTCTCCTTGAACAATCTTTTATTTGCTGTTTTTAGCACACTGCTGGAGCCGTTGGAATCTCTGCTGCAGCTCATGTTAAAGTGGGATCCTGTCCAGCGAGGAGGCAAACTCAACCCTGACACCAGGCAACCCTCCTGCTTTAATGTGCTGGAGCAGATACTCAGTATGAAGGTGAGTTACTGACTGAGTTTATCTTAGGATTCAGCCGTGGATAGAAATGACAACATCATCAGCATCAATTTTGGATTTCTTTGAACTGTCAATGATGAGTTGGAGTGCTTTATATATATCTTCAGTTTACCAAACAGTTCAGTGAATGTTTAATTTCTCTCCAGGTTGTCCACATCCTGAACATGACCACAGCTCAGGTCCACTCCTTCCAGCTGACTCCAGAGGAAAGTCTCCACAGTCTACAGATGCGCATCGAGGCCGAGACAAAGATTGAGGTGGTGAACCAGGAGCTGCTGCAGGAGACGGGGGTGTCCCTGGACCCCAGGAAGCCTGCCGCACAGTGTGTCCTGGATGGAGTGGTACGTAGGCCTGTCACGATAAATAATTTTGTTGGACGATAAATGTTCCTGGAAATTATTGCGATAAACGATAATATTGTCGGCACCATTGTAAGACCATTTTAGACCACTGACATAATGATAATATATATATATATCATAATAATTCTAGTACATCCTTTCAAACAGAACTTTTTATTGAACATTCAACATTGCAAATGAAATGTGAAATAATATTAAAATATATAAATGATATATAATAAATAAAACAAATTAATTAAATTATAATAAATTAATTAAATCACACACAACCAAAACAATAAATTAAATAGACTCAGGCTGGAAAACAGAGCTCTCAATCCATCTATCTATCCATCTCTATATAGATATATATAAATAAATCAATATGAGCACACATTGTCTCACAAGCAAAAAAGATCTCCTGAAAACAACATTCATGTGTTCAGTCCACTGTCCATACAAAGACCCAGATGCCTCAACAGGCCATATCCAAATCTGTTTTTCGAAGTTTTCGAGCAAGGAACACCAACATGTTTGCATTGTCGGGCAAATGCATCTTTGATTGTAAACTGTCGGGAAGGTGGGGGCTCTCCATCTCCAGCTGCCGTGTTTTCTACCAGCTGGGAAAACGGAATGGAGTGGTTGTGTTTTAGGTGTAGTTTAAAATGCGTGGTATTGCCTGCTTTTGTCGCTACCTTTTTTAAACAAATGCGACACACCGCCCGGCTCATTCAAGTCCGTAGGTTGGCCTCGTTGATTTGGCTTGAATCCAAAATACTGCCACACCGGAGAATCGAGATGTGTATGTTTTGTAACCAATTCCATTTCACTTTAAATTCCCCGCGAGTAAGTCACAGGTTGTCTCCCGCTTGTCGCTATATTATTAATTTGGCTGCTACGCTGCTGTACGTGCACACAGAGTGTCCTGACCTGGCTGTGTGTCAGCCCCGCCCCTCACAGCGCGCATGGCCGGCAGCCACAGCTCGTCTGGCAGCCACAGCGCTCCTAGCTAAAATGCTGGTCACATCCTTATGTAAACAAACACGCATGTAAACGGCAATTTATCGAGCTCAGAAAAGTTATCGAGTCCATTTTTATTTATCGTACGATAAGTCAATTTATCGATTATCGCGACAGGCCTAGTGGTACGTTCACTTTAATGCAGTTTAGATAACAGCCGAATCACCCTTAACTGCTGTAACTTTCCTCTTTACCCTTAGAAACTTCAGTCAACTTATATTTAACATCCAAACCATTCATTTTCTTATACTCAGGTTAATTGTTGGAGTTAAAACCTTCATTAGCTGGTGTCCTGGATGATTTCAAGGACCCAAATGAAGTCTAGCTGCTGTCTTTGTTGTTTCCTTCAACTTCCCTACCAGTTTCCTTCTGCTAACAAAGCAAACACTCACTTTTTTTTAACCTTTTAAGCCGGGCTCCCATTGGAACCCTTAAAAAACAGGCAAAGGTGTGTAAAAGATTTTTGTCAGTGCTAATGCACTAAAATGATACAAAACAGCTGTGTCTGCAGGTATCATGGCTCACAGAAGCCTACTGGATGTGCTCTAAGGGACTTTGAATCTGTCCATGATGCTGTTTGAAGTGACAGGAAAGGCACTTACAGGCTGTATAAGTGTGTACATTCTTCTCTCCTGTGTAGAGAGGCTGGGATAGCTACATCGTCTACCTGTTTGACAAGAGCATCACCAAGTACTCCGGGCCCCTTAGCGCCAGACAACTGCCGGATAAAGTCAACACTATAGGTGAGTCTATTGTAAGGTGTGCTCATGCTGAGACAAAGAAGCCAACTGGTACTTCGAAGCATAACATGCATTCGTTATATTGAACACATCAGAAGATAACATTTATTTCCTGTGTCAGTTAGCTTGTGTAAAAAGGATTCTCTGACGGATTCTATTTGGTCCCGACTCTCATCTTGTTTAAACTCTGCAGTGCAAGAGGCAAAGACCCAGCTGCCTCTGGTGGTGTTGAAGAAGGTTTGGGGAGAAGCAGTGAGCTACATCTGTGGGCTGAAGGATGACTACAGCAGGCTTTTCCAAGGACAGAGGGCTGCCATGTGAGTCACATGATACATCTGGTATCCACAACAACATGACAAATATTCCTTTGTTGTTATTTTTATTGACAATTTGTTTTTAGTTAAACAGTTTCATATAAATCAGAAGAAAGTTGTATTTCCAAGTAGCTTTGCACATTCCAGTACTTTGTCATGGTGATTTGTTGCATGAAGCTAAACCAACACCATTTTTCATTGTTGTTTCTTCTGCCAGGATATTTAGAAATTGATTTTTTTTGTCTATGAAATGTTTGAAAATGGTGAAAGAAATGTCATCACAGTTTCTCAAAGTCCAACGTGATGTCTTTAAATGCCCTGTTTTGACACTTCAAAATGGGAAGGTATTCAGTTTAATAATATAAAACTGAAAACAACATAGAAATTGGTTTGACTATAAATGAACTATCAAATAGTTAATTTAAGAGATTCATTTTCTCTCAATCCACTTATTGATTTGTTGACTCGTTGTTGAAGTTCTACAATAAACACAAGCACAATATTTGAGAGACAAAAACATCTCAAATCTAGACATTTACAAAAGATATGAAAAATTGAAAGAGTTTGTGCAGAACTGCAACATATTGTCCAGGCCAGGGATGTACACAACTTCACGGCTAAGAATGTCGAGTACAAGTAATATCTGCATATGGGGAGATTGAAGAGATGTGGGTTAAAGTAATGGATGTGGAACAGGATAAGAGTCAGTGTGGTCCCAGGCCTTGTTACCAAACACACCTGCAGAGACTGCTCATTCTGCCTGATGTGGCCACCAGACACATCGGGGGCTCTGCACCAGGGGATTTAACCCCAGCCTGTAATGGTGCTTTTGATCTTCCTTACAAACCATTCCTATTCTAAATGGTCTCCATCCTCTCCCTCCAGGCTGAGTCTCCTGCGTTACAACACCAACCTGACCCGGTGTAAGAACAGCATGTTCGGCTTCTCTCAGCAGCTGAAGGCCAAGCTGGACTTCTTCAAGAGCAGCATCCAGTACGACCTGGAGAAATACAGCGATCAGATGCACTACGGCATTTGTGAGTGTTCACTAAATACCCCTCTAATGGAGAACATTTATATGGCTATATTTGTTTTAAATGAGCAAGATGTAGTTTTGTTTTAATGAGCTGTGTATGTTTTTTTAAAGCCTCTGAAAAAATGCTGAAGGCCTGGCAGGAGAACGAGGAACGAGCTGCGGCTTTTGCTCAGGTAAGGCTTGTTTTCAAAATGTAAATTTGGCCTGTAATGTCTCTCTGCAATCCTTTTGGTGATTGATTCCCGGTTTGTCCTGCAGGTGGCGGAGGTCAGCCATCTGGACGATGAGATCATGGCTCTGCACTCGGAGATAGTGGAGCTTCAGAGGAGTCCGTACGCTCGGCGCCAAGGAGACAAGATGGAGCAGCTGTGAGTTGTGCTGTGGTCGTTTACACAAGAAATGATTGGTTTAAGGCCGAAGTGTCAGGGGTGCAACAAAGGTCCCCACCAGGAACCAAACCAGGGGTCTTTCAATGAATCCTCCTGTCAGGGCTATAGAGATACATGTCAAGACTGCAAGATCTGGATTGGTTAGCTTTTTGCTGCTTGTGTTCTCTAAAAAAGGTTTCCAAGGATGGTGGAAAAATAATTGATAGTGAATGAATACATGTTTTCATTCAATCAAAACAGGAAACGTAGGTAGAGTTAAGATGTTGGGTTGTTGGGTTTTAGGGATGCACGATATTGTTTTTTTTAAACCGATACCGATAACTTCCTGCTTCTCAAGACCGATAACCGATAATAATATTATATATATATATTAAAAGTACCTGTAGTTTTTTTCTCGTTTTAGCCCTGGGGTCGTCTCTGGCAAAATTCTTGCCTTTTTCAAAAGCCTCGTCGATAGGTAAAATCCCCGGTGCCTTTGCAGCTGGCTTTGGATTTGCCGCTAGTTTAGCAGCGCAGGCGTCTTCGTACGCTTTTAACACACCATCGTAGCGATGTCGATGTTTCAGGTGACTAATCAGGTTGGAAGTATTATAGCTCGTTGCCTTTTTCCCTCCTCGTGGAACTTCTGCATTGCATTTGTTAATACAAATAGCAAGCGAACTATCTAACTCTGAAACTTTGAAATAGTCCCATACTACCGACAACATGTTTGTTTACTGTCCTGGCTTCACGGCCGCACACCATTTACGTCACAGCCAGGCATGAGTTAGGGAGCGCTGGATTTGTGAAAAACTCCCCTCTTCCTAAACCACTAATACCAAAGTACTGGCAAAACGGGAGAAGCCGAGTGAAAAACAAGCGCCCCTCATCCCAATCCACCCACACCACAGTATTTTTTTCTTTTTTTTTACCCAAAAAATATATTGTATATTATCGGGGCTATTAATACTTTTATCAGGTTTATCGGGATGACGTCATAATTCCTAATATCGGACCGATAATTATCGGGCCGATAATTATCG